>NW_026512060.1:10000-44555 GCF_027579735.1 Bombina bombina
AGTGTAGTTAATACACTTGAGTCAAATTCTAATTTTACCAAACTAAATGAAGAGATTAAAGATCAACTAGCAAGGCTACAAAATGAAATAAAACTTAGAAAGGGAAGGAAGTTCTCTAGAGACAATGAGGACTATAAAAACAAAGTCTATAGTTATCAATCTATAAGAGGAACATATGACTCCGGCACGGATGGTTCTGATGCCGAAGTTGAGCAAAATAAGACAAACCCTGTTAAAAAGCAGTCTTTTTTAGGGGAAGGAGGAGAGGTGGTAGAAAGAGGAGGAGGGGGAATAAATACAAACTCTGGAGAGAGACGGTACCCCTCCAGACAACGTCATCAACAGAGCTACGACCAGACCCAAGGTGGCTACAGTCAGAACAGACCCCAACGATTTCAGGGGCGCAGGGGCTTTTAAAACAAGGAAATGATGACTTGCAGGTAATTAACCTGTCTTCTTTTAAATTAAATACTATACATATAGCGGTCCTCAAAAGAGGGCTCTCATTTTGTCCTACGAATAACTTGGACAAATTTAACTTTTTGAAGGACTTACATTTGTTTGCAAGACAGATTGTGCTGTCTCAAATAATGAAAGGTAAGAGTAGACATCTAATTGATGACATCTCATTAACACAAGGAGACAGGCAAGCTAGTGCAGATCTCAAAAATCTCCTTGCTGACTCAGAAGGTAGCAACTACACCCCCTCACAGGTAGAAGACTTAGGAACATGTGAAACCGTTCCTTCTAACTTTAAAGCAAAGTCAAAATATATGCCACAGCTGTCGATGGTACCTGCCGTTAACATCTTTGTGAGTCAGGTGGAAAAAGACATAGCTAATCTTTCTCTCTTTTGTCTGGTAGATGATAACCTGAGTGGGATAGAAAGAAAATCCTTAAATGATTTGATAAACGCCAAGGGCGTGGTCATTAAGGCAGCGGATAAAGGGGGCAACCTTGTCTTATGGGATGAAAAAATGTACGTCCTTGAGGTCAAACGACAGCTTCTTGATAGAAGCCAATATCAATGCCTCTCCTTCAATCCAACCTCCTCTCTCCAAATATCTCTATTTAAAGGGACACTGAACCCAGATTTTTTTTTCTTGATTGAGATAGAGCATGACATTTTAAGCAACTTTCTAATTTACTCCTATTATCAAATTTTCTTTATTCTCTTGGTATCTTTATTTGAAATGCAAGAATGTAAGTTTAGATGCCGGCCCATTTTTGGTGAACAACCTGAGTTGTCCTTGCTGATTGGTGGATAAATGTATCCACCAATCAAAAAGGGCTGTCCAGAGTCTGAACCAAGAAAAAAGCTTAGATGCCTTCTTTTTCAAATAAATATAGCAAGAGAATGAAGAAAAATTGATAATAGGAGTAAATTAGAAAGTTGCTTAAAATTGCATGCTCTATCTAAATCACAAAAGAAAAAATTTGGGTTCAGTGTCCCTTTAATTTTCTTTTTGGAGCCGTTTGTATTTACTATACGTTCTATATACGTTTTCAGAGGCACTTTCTATACTAACCTACCATTCGAACCTTAAGGTTCAGACCGGAGTCAGCTGTCAGCAACATCTCAGCAGAGAAGAACACATAGCATTGCAGGACCGGAAGTGAGTCACGCACACACTCGCAAACAGGCAAGCACTTTAGCGTTACAGTGCGATCAAGGTAAAACAATTACTTTCAAATTCCAGCAACACCAGTTAATATTTGTCCGTTTGTATTGTATAAGCTACTTGCCTCTCGTTACCTTTCCTGTGTTACACTTCAAATAACAAGCACTGTTATCTAGCCCAAATCAAATAAGAAAATTCTATGACTCTTTTAACAGGTATAATCAGGGTTTGTTTTCAAAAGAGCTACAACTCACTAAAATCAAGTGAACAGTTACTTTTGAAGGTGATTCATTACATAAATATTCTAATAATGAAATAAGTAATATAATAGAAGTAACAACACAAGAACTCACATCAACATTAGACCCTGATCAAGAAATAACTTTAACATATACTGATGAGAGGCTAATTAGCTCTTTCGTGGCAATGCGTGGTGAGGCTGGTAGGGAGATTGAGAATGTGCAGGTACATAAACAGGTGAATGAACACCTTAAAAACAAAAGCACATTCAACCCGGTTCATGCATGCAGTTCCTATATAGAGCTATTCCAAGAGAAGACACATGCAGAACTGGTGAATTTACATGAAAAGATAGCAAACAAAACTACTCAACAAATGAAATATAACCTTAATCAAACAGAGAATGGCACTAAAGGAATTAAAACAAAGAAAAGAAATCTCCATTAACCCTGCAGATAAAGGAGGTTCATTAGTGATTCAGAATATCTCAGACTATCACAGTGAAGCAATGAAGCAACTTAGTGATAGACAAACATAAAAAGCTATCTAGAAACCATCTACACAGTTCCAACATGAACTTAAAAACCTTCTGGATTGGGGTCTACATTTAGATAAATCACTATGTGAATACCTTTACAACACACATCCCAGGATAGCCAATTTTAGATTGGTTGCAAAAATTCACAAGGACAAAACCACTCCTCCAGGTAGACCCATAGTGGCAGACGAGGGGTCCTTATGTGAATGCCTCTGTAAATGGATAGATAATTTATTACAGCCATTTGTCCATGATTTGCCAGGGTTCATCAAAGATACCACTGATATATTGTTAAAACTTGAGAATTTTAAGTGGCATAGTAGCTATAAATGGCTAACTATTGATGTGAGCTCATTATACTCATGTATTCCACATTCATTAGGAATTGAGGAAGTCAAATATCACCTTCTTAAAATTTTGGAGGTTTCGTGTTTTCTTTTGACACTCAATTATTTCCTGTTCGATGGAGGGTTCTACCTCAAGACCTGTGGCACTACTATGGGGGCAAAGTTTGCCCCCACATATGCGAACCTCTTTATGGGGTGGTTCGAGTCCTCATATCTTTGGTGATGAAAAACATAATTTATGTAAGAACTTACCTGAATTTATTTCTTTCATATTGGCAAGAGTCCATGAGCTAGGGATGTATGGGATATACAATCCTACCAGGAGGGGCAAAGTTTCCCAAACCTCAGAATGCCTATAAATACACCCCTCACCACACCCACAATTCAGTTTAACAAATAGCCAAGTAGTGGGGTGATAGAAAAAGGAGTAAAAAGCATCAAAAAAGGAACTGGAAATAATTGTGCTTTATACAAAAAAGCATAACCACCATAAAAAGGGTGGGTCTCATGGACTCTTGCCAATATGAAAGAAAGACATTTATCAGGTAAGTTCTTACATAAATTATGTTTTCTTTCATGTAATTGGCAAGAGTCCATGAGATAGTGATGTATGGGATAGTAATACCCAAGATGTGGAACTCCACAGAAGAGTCACTAGAGAGGGAGGGATAAAAAAATAACAACAGCCATTTTCAGCTGAAAAAATTAAATCCACAACCCAAAAAATAAGTTTTTCTCATAATTGAAAAAGTAAAAAACTTAAAACAAAAGCAGAGGAATCAAAACTGAAACAGCTGCCTGAAGAACATTTCTACCAAAAACTGCTTCCGAAGAGGCAAATTACATCAAAACGTTAGAATTTAGTAAAATGTATGCAAAGAAGACCAAGTTGCTGCTTTGCAAATCGGATCAACTGAAGCTTCATTCTTGAAAGCCCACGAAGTTGAGACTGATCTAGTAGAATGAGCTGTGATTCTCTGAGGCAGGACCTGACCCAACTCCAAATAAGCCTGATGAATCAAAAGCTTTAACCAAGATGCCAAGGAAATGGCAGAAGCTATCTGCCCATACCTAGAACCAGAAAAGACAATAAATAGACTAGAAGACTTCCTGAAATCTTTAGTAGCTTCAACATAATATTTCAAAGCTCTTACAACATCCAGAGAATGTAAGGATCTCTCCAAAGAATTCTTAGGATTAGGACACAAAGAGGGAACAACAATTTCCCTATTAATGTTGTTAGAATTCACAACCTTAGGTAGAAATTTAAATGAAGTCCGCAAAACTGCCTTATCCTGATGGAAAATCAGAAAAGGAGACTCACAAGAAAGAGCAGATAATTCTGAAACTCTTCTAGCAGGAGATGGCCAAAAGGAACAACACTTTCCAAGAAAGTAGTATAATGTCCAAAGAATGCATAGGCTCAAAAGGAGGAGCCTGTAAAGCCTTCAAAACCAAATTAAGACTCCACGGAGGAGAGATTGATTTAATGAAAGGCTTGATATGGACCAAAGCCTGTACAAAACAGTGAATATCAGGAAGTCTAGCAATCTTTCTGTGACATAAAACAGATAGAGCAGAGATTTCTCCTTTCAAGGAACTTGCAGACAAACCTTTATCCAAACCATCCTGAAGAAACTGTAAAATTCTAGGAATTCTAAAAGAATGCCAGGAGAATTTATGAGAACCTAAAAAAATAAGTCTTCCAAACTAGATAATAAATCTTCCTAGAGACAGATTTAAGAGCCTGTAACATAGTATCAATCACTGAGTCAGATAAACCTCTATGACTAAGCACTAAGCGTTCAATTTTCATACTTTCAAATTTAATGATTTGAGATCCTGATGGAAAAACAGCCCTTGAGACAGAAGGTCTGGTCTTAAAGGAAGTGGCCAAGGTTGGCAACTGGAGATCCGGACAAGATATGCATACCAGAACCCTTGAGGCCATGCTGGTGCTACCAGAAACACAAACGATCGTTTCATGATGATCTTGGAGATCACTCTTAAAAAAAGAACTAGAGGCCGGAAGATATAAGCAGGTTGGTAATTCCAAGAAACTGCAAACGCATCCACCGACTCCGCCTGAGGATCCCTGGACCTGGACAGGTACCTGGGAAGTTTCTTATTTAGATGTGAAGCCATCAGATCTATTTCTGGAAACCCCACATCTGAAACAAACATCTGGATGGAGCAACCACTCCCCCGGATGTAAAGTCTGACGGCCGAGATAATCCGCTTCCCAATTGTCTACACATGGGATATGTACCGCAGAAATTAGAAAAAAGCTGGATTCCGCCCAAGAAAGTATCCAAGATACTTCTTTCATAGCCAGGGGACTGTGAGTCCCACCCTGATGATTGACATATGCCACAGTTGTGATATTGTCTGTCTGAAAACAAATGAACGGTTCACTCTACAACAGAGGCTAAACCTGAAGAGCCCTAAAAATAGCACGGAATTCTAAAATATTGATTGATAACCTCGCCTCTTGAGATTTCCAAACCCCTTGTGCTGTCAGAGATCCCCAGACAGCTCCCCATTCTGAAAGACTTGCATCTGTTGTGATCACAGTCTAGGTTGGACGAACAAAAGAGGCCCCTTGAACTATACAATGGTGATTTAACAACCAAGTCAGAAAGAGTCGAACATTAGGATTTAAGGATATTAATTGTGATATCTTTGTATAATCCCTGCACCATTGATTCAGCATACAAAGCTGGAGAGGTCTCATATGAAAATGAGCAAAGGGGATCGCGTCCGATACTGCAGTCATGTGACCTAAAACTTCCGATACTGCAGTCATGTGACCTAAAACTTCCATGCACATAGCTACTGAAAGGAATGATTGAGACTAAAGGTTCCGACAAGCTGAAACTAATTTTATTCGTAACTTGTCTGTTAGAGACAGAGTCATGGACACTGAATCTATCTGGAAACATAAAAAGGTGACACTTGTCTGAGGAACCAAGGAACTCTTTGGTAAATTGATCCTCCAACCATGTCTTGAAGAAACAACACTAGTTGATTTGTGTGAGATTCGGCAGAATGTAAAGACTAAGCTAGTACCAAGATATCGTCCAAATAAGGAAACACTGCAATACCCTGTTCTCTGATTACAGAGAGTAGGGCACCGAAAACCTTTGAAAAAATCCTTGGAGCTGTCGCTAGGCCAAATGGAAGAGCGACAAATTTGTAATGCTGGTCTAGAAAAGAGAATCTCAGAAACCAATAGTGGTCTGGATGAATCGGAATATGAAGATATGCATCCTGTAAGTCTATCGTGGACATATAATCACCTTGCTGAACAAAAGGCAGAATAGTCCTTATAGTCACCATTTTGAAAGTTGGCACTCTTACAAAATGAATTAAAAATTTTCAGATCCAGAACTGGCCTGAATGAATTTTCTTTCTTTGGGACAATGAATAGATTTGAATAAAACCCAAACCCTGTTCCTGAAACGGAACTGGTATGATTACCCCTGAAAGCTCTAGATCTGAAACACACTTCAGAAAAGCCTGAGCCTTCACTGGATTTGAAGGGATGTGTGAGAGAAAACATCTTCTCACAGGAGGTCTTACTCAATCCTTGAGAGAAAATATTCTGAATCCATTGATTTTGGACAGAATCTGCCCAAATCGCTTGGAAAAATTTTAATCTGCCCCCCACCAGCTGAGATGGAATGAGGGCCGCAACTTCATGCAGACTTGGGCGCTGGCTTTTGTTTCTTAAACGGCTTGGATTTATTCCAACTTGAAGGTTTCCAATTGGAACGAGATTCTTTGGGGGGAAGGATTGGCTTTCTGTTCCTTATACTGTTGAAAAGAACGAAAATGATTAGAAGCTTTAGATTTACCCTTAGATTTCTTATCCTGAGGTAAAAAAAACTCCCTTCCCCCCAGTGACAGTTGAAATAATCGAATCCAACTGAGAACCAAACAAATTGTTACTTGGAAAGAAAGAGATAGTAATCTAGACTTAGATACCATGTCAGCATTCCAAATATTTGAGCCACAAAGCTCTTCTAGCTAAAATATCTAAAGACATAGATCTAACATCAATTTTGATTATATAAAAAATGGCATCACAGATAAAATGATTAGCATGTTGAAGCAAGCGAACAATGCTAGACAAATCAGGGTCTGTTTCCTGTTGCGCTAAGCTTTCCAAACAAAAAGTTGATGTAGCTGCAACATCAGCCATAGAAATGGCAGCCCTGAGAAGATAGCCAGAATATAAATAAGCTTTCCTTAGATAAGATTCAAGTTTCCTATCTAAAGGGTCTTTAAAGAAAGTACTATCTTCCATAGGGATGGCAAGAGTAGAAATAGCCCTATCAACTTTGGGGATTTTTTCCCAAAACTCCAATCTAACTGCTGGCAAAGGATACAATTTTTTAAACCTAGAAGAAGGAATAAAAGAAGTACCAGGCCTATTCCATTCCTTTGAAATCATATCAGAAATAGCATCAGGAACTGGAAAAACCTCTGGAGTAACCACAGGTGGTTTATAAACAGAATTTAAACATTTACTAGTTTTAGTTTCCTCAATATCCAAAGTAATTAACACCTTTTAACAAAGAACGAATATACTCCATCTTAAAGAGATAAGAAGATTTGTCAGTGTCAATATCTGAGGTAGGATCTTCTGAATCGGATAGATCCTCATCAGAGGAAGATAATTCAGTATGTTGTTGGTCATTTGAAATTTCATCTACTTTATGAGAAGTTTTAAAAGACCTTTTACGTTTATTAGAAGGCGAAATAGCAGACAAAGCCTTCTGAATCGCATCAGCAATAAAATCTTTTATATTTACAGGGATATCATGTACATTAGATGTTGAAGGAACAACAGGCATTGTACTTGTACTGATGGATACATTCTCTGCATGTAAAAGCTTATCATGACAACTATTACATACCACAGCTGGAGATATAATCTCTACTAACTTACAACAGATACACTTATCTTTGGTAGAACTGTTATCAGGCAGCAGGAATCCAACAGTGGTTTCTGAGACAGGATCAGATTGAGACATCTTGCAAATGTAAGAGAAAAAAAACATATAAAGCAAAATGATTAATTTCCTTATATGGCAGTTTCAGGAAAGGGGAAAAAATGCAAACAGCATAGCCCTCTGAGCATAGAAAAAGACAAGGGGCATATAGGAAGTGGGGTTTAAATAAATAAATTATTTGGCGGCAAGTATGATGCACAACAAATTTTTTTGGCGCTAACCACATCAGAAAATGACGCAACTCGCATTATGGCAGACGCAACCTTGTGCATGGAAACCTGGGGTCAACTAAGACGCCGGAAATGACGAATTTGCGTCACCGAACGTACCTTCGCGCTAAAAAGAATTCTTGCGCAAAGAATGATGCAATAAATATCAGTGTTTTGCGGCCTCATGAGCCTAATTTTGCCCACGAAAATTAATTAAAACCGTCAATTTCGAAGAAAAGACTATACCCCAGGTAAGAAAAAATAACTTCCTAAATATGTTTTTTCCCAAATATGAAACTGATAGTCTGCAAAAGGAAATATACATAAACCTGACTCATGGCAAATATAAGTACAATATATATATTTAGAACTTTACATTAATACATAAAGTGCCAAACCATAGCTGAGAGTGTCTTAAGCAATGAAAACATACTTACCGAAAGACACCCATTCAGATATAGCAGATAGCCAAACCAGTACTGAAACAGTTATCAGTAGAGGTAATGGAATATGAGAGTATATTGACGATCTGAAAAGGGAGGTAGGAGATGAATCTCTACGACCGATAACAGAGAACCTATGAAAAGATTTCACGCAAGGAAAACCATAGAATTCCATAGGTGAGACTCCCTTTACATCCCTCTGACATTCACTGTACTCTGAGAGGAACCGGGCTTCAAAATGCTGAAAAGCGCATATCACAGAAGAAAATCAAGCACAAACTTACTTCACCACCTCCATAGGGAGGCAAAGTTTGTAAAACTGAATTGTGGGTGTGGTGAGGGGGTGTATTTATAGGCATTTTGAGGTTTGGGAAACTTTACCCCTCCTGGTAGGATTGTATATCCCATACGTCACTAGCTCATAGACTCTTGCCAATTACATGAAAGAAATATCTTTGCAAATAAAATAAAATTATATGCCAGATATATTGATGACTTAATAATAATTTGTGATGGCACAGGTCAGGAGGAGGAGCGCTTCGTCGAACAGTTAAATAATAACAAGGTTAATTTAAAATTCACATATACAATCAGTGATAAGACAATTATTTATATTACCAGTATTTGGATCACAGGTGGGGAAAATGTAATGATTGAATTGTACTGAAAAGACACCACAGGTAACAAAATATTACCGGCTGATTCTTGTCATCCTACTCATGTTACAAGGGCCATTCCTAAAGGACAACTAATTCGTATTAGAAGGATTTGTAATACTGTAATCAAATATGATGAACATTCTCTTGATCTTGTCCGTTGTTTAAAAGATAGGGATTACAATAAAGATACCCTAATGAAGTTAAGGTTAGAAGTTAGATCATTGAATAGGAAAAAAAAAGGATCTGAAACTTGGCTTTCAAGGAAAGTTTTTTTCAAGTGTGGGAGACATCCATCCATGACTTGTCCCTACGTTATTGTAGGAGAAAGTTTTGCTTCAACTGCCAAGGGAGAAAACTATACTCTTAAATACAGGTTGAACTGTTGCTCTAAATATGTAATATACTTGATTACATGTAAAGTCTGCAAAAAACAATATACAGGATGTACTAGTCGAAATTTGAAGGACAGGATCAGAGAACATTTTCTCTCTATACACAAAAATTGTAAAAAGAGAGAAGTGGAGATACCGGTACAAGGTATATCCCAAAAAGACCAGGGTTACTGCACACACCTTAAATAAATACCAAGACTCAACAATAAATATTACCAAAAATAATTTTTATAGTGCATTTAAATATACACAAATACATTACCACAAAACACACAGAGACACACATAAAAGACAACACATGGGCCCCACATACACCCTATAAGGTAGCTAAGCTGGCTAGCAATATTATAAAAGTGAACACAAGCACTAAACTAAATATCAGTTGCGTGAGTATAGATGCGAATATAACAGCTGACTGATTATAGCGTTTGCTTGGTCAGTTCAAATAACCATATGTCCCATAAAGTATGATGGTAATTGCGGGGTCAAAGCAGATAGCAAATAAAATAACAGTCAATACCGCAAAGATGGTTAAGTAGCAAGCAGTGTCATGCATCGATAAACGTTTGTTAGTAAAGTGACGTTGTGCATGCAAAGTTAACATAAGGGCATAAGTATCATCCCTTCTTACTAAACCCTGTGTGGGGTATCCACATGAGTATTACTTGCGTGTGAAGGAGGTACGTGTTATACATCCATCAGCAGACAGGTAATGACTTCACGACTCCAATGATAATGAGTCCAAATGTTACCTCTCCTTAACAGGCTGGTTCCAAATACCTGAGTGCAGGAGCTTCAGCACACTACTCCTCCACACAGGGATAGTGTACAAATAATGGCTTGAGGTGGGGGGATCCCACGGTTGTAGTGCTGCGCACCGACGCTTCCTTCTGAGCGTTTCGCTCCATAGTACAGCAGCAAGGAGCTTCTTCCGGGTAAATCCATGACGTCAGTGGTGAACTTTCTTATTGGGTGCTAGGATCATGCGACAATCGTGTCACTCGTTCATTTTAAAGCAGGATCTATTTGTTATTCAAATGTAAATATAGCTTTATCGTTGCTCAATTATATGTACATACTTTACTTTGCAACCCTAATTCATTCACCTCTTATACAAGACAAAATGGACAGACAAAAACTATAATCCTAAATTAACAACTATTATAAAACAAAAACAAAGATTGATGTTAAACAAAACTAAACAAAAACCTATATACATTATACAAAAATGATCTGTGTGATTTGTTCATTCACATTATTATTACAATTGATAAATTTATCAATTGTAATAATAATGTGAACAAACAAATCACACAGATCATTTTTGTATAATGTATATAGGTTTTTGTTCAAGAAGACTATCGTAAGGATAGGGTGTACATATATAGAAATAGGTTTAATACCCGTAATTAATAGGATTCAGGCACAGACAACTCTGACTTTGATTCAGATAACGAAAAATCAAATCAAGCTTCCAATTGTACAGAACAGGCCCCTTTAGGCGTAGGGCCAGACGGGGAGGGAGGAGAAGGCACCGCAAGAAGAACACAGACAGACAGGAGAGGCGGGGGTGGGCAAAGGAACAGCAGGAGGTTCCATATGATAACAAGGAACAGGTTATGCTACAACTGAATGAGTCCCCAATTTCACTTTTAGGGGAACCACCACATACCTCTAGTAACATAGTAAATCTTTCAAGTTTTAATCTAAATCAACAACACGTTATAATATTGGAGAAAGGATTAAGTTTCTGTCCTAGCTCAAATTTGGACATTTTTGAAGAGGTGAAAGATCTCCATCTCTTTGCCCGAAAACTAGCCCTTAAAAAGATCATGACACCAAGGAAAACTATTGATTTAACTAACCAAGGAGACAGACAATCAATTAATGATTTAGAACTGTTATTAAATGACCAAGATACAGATGCTAGGACAGAAATCAAACCTAAAACAGGGTTTAAAAAAAAGTCAACATATATGCCTACATTCTCTACAATACCGAGTATAGCAACTTTTGTTAAAAATGTTTCAAATGAAATTGAACAGATACAATTTACTGGTATTGTAGATGATAATCTAACTCCCAAAGAACGATTAGCTCTTAATGAACTAATAGGACACAAAGAATTGGTCATAAAACCAGCCGACAAGGGGGGGGGGGGGGGCAATGTGGTAATTTTAGATCAGAAATATTACATGGAAGAAGCAAATCGTCAGTTAGCTATGGTAGAGCAATATCAGAAAGTTACCCAAGATGCCTTTTTTAAAATCACATAATGAACTGTTGTTTTTACTAAATGATGCTAGGAGGGAAGGATTGTTAAATGGGCAAGAATTTGCCTTTCTTATACTGACAAACCAAAAGTTCCAGTATTTTACTGGATACCCAAATTGCATAAATCAGCAACTAAACCCCCAGGGCGCCCCATTATTTCGGGGATAGGGGGACCAACCGAAGGCCTCAGTAAATATGTAGATTCTTTTCTACAATCCTTTGTGACTGAACTTTCATGCAAGATTCCATAGATGTAATTAAAAAATTGGATGGGATCTCTGAGAATACCTTACTCGTCTGCGTTGAATCGCTGTATTCATTGATACCACATGAAGTGGGTATATGAGCGTGTGAAAACTTCTTAAAAACTCAAGGGAACGATTTTGATACACACTAAATTAGTGATAAAGCTACTGGACTTTGTATTAAATAATAACATCTTTATGTTCGATGGCAAATATTACAAACAAGTCCAAGGTACAGCCATGGGGGCTACGTGTGCACCCACCTACGCCTGCCTTCACCTGGGCCTTTGGGAGAACAAGGTGGTATTTGGATATCTGGCCGCGTGGGTGGATGCACACGTGTCCCTATGGAGAAGATGTGGACGATATTTTAATATTATGGGAAGGTTCCAGTGCTGAATTACAGGAATTTGTAAGTATTCTAAACCAGAATAGCTTTAACATTTTTCTAACCTGTAATAGTGACAACCATAGTATTAGTTTCTTGGATCTCTTGATTAGTAAGGATAAGGATCAAATACATACCAAGGTGTATAGAAAGAAAACAGCTTCTAACAGTGTTTTGTTAGGAAGTAGTCATCATCCTGAAAATTTAAAAAGAGGGATCCCATATGGTCAATTCCTTTGTCTACGTAGAACTTGTTCTGACCTGAATACTTTTAATAGACAATCCAAAGAAATGGCAGAAAGATTTTATGAAAGAGGGTACTCTAAAAGAGCAGTGAAAAGGGCGAGATTTAAAGCTAGGATTCAAGACAGGAAAGATCTCCTATATAGCCAAAGAGACCGTCCTATGGAAGACAGCAAAATAAGATTTATAACAAAGTACAACTCACATTGGCAAAAGTTGAGAACAATATTGAGTAAAAATTGGTATTTGCTTTCCCAGGACAATGATCTTTTTGACTCTGTAGGACAATAATCCCTCAATGACTGCAAGAAGGGCGAGTAATTTAAAAGATCTTTTGGTAAAAAGTGAATTTGTGAAGATGAAACAGACAAACTGGTTAACCGATCAAACACAGAACATAGTGGGATGCTTTCCGTGCAACCACTGTGTAGCATGCACTTTTATCAAAAGATCAAAAACTTTTGAAACAACCACTGGAAAAACCTTCAGAATAAAATGTTTCATCAATTGTTCCTCTACTGGGGTAATTTATCTGTTATCATGTTCTTGCCCAAGCTTCTATATAGGGAAAACATATAGAGAGCTCAGAACACGCATTTATGAGCATAGGGATGACATTAAAAATGTTAAGATTGACAGCCCAGTAGCCAGACACTTTGCCCAGTTCCACCAATCCAAATTGGATAGCCTGGAATTTATAGGCATTGAACAAGCATAGACGAGGGGGCAATATAGACACCATCCTGCTCCAAAAGGAGACAAGGTGGATGTTTAACTTAAAAACGCTGTCCCCCACAGGATTGAATGAAAAATTAGATTTGCCTCTTTTTTGCCTAAAAACTAACGGGTAGATTACGAGTTTTGTCGGTAAAGCTATGCGGTGCTAACGAGCAGTTTTCAGTCACCGCTCACCTACAGTCAGTGCTGGTATTACGTTAGCCGCAGAAAAGTGAGCGGAGAGCAAAATTTAGCTCCACATCTCACTGTAATACCAGCGCTGCTTACGGTAGTGGTGAGCTGGCTAAACGTGCTTGTGCATGATTTCCCCATGGGAAACAATGGAGCAGAGCCGGCTGAAAAAAAACAGCGTTCAGCTCCTAACGCAGCCGCATTGATTCCTATGGGGAAATAAAAGTTATGTCTACACCTAACACCCTAACATGAACCCCCGAGTCTAAACACCCATAATCTTACACTTATTAACCCCTAAACTGCCTCCCCCGACATCGCCAACACCTACATTATATTATTAACCCCTAATCTGCCGCTCCGGACACCGCTGTCACCTACATTATACCTATGAACCCCCTAATCTGCTGCCCCTAACATCGCCAACACCTACATTATATTTATTAACCCCTAATCTGCCTCCCCCAACGTCGCCGCCACTATATTAAATTTATTAACCCCTAAACCTAAGTCTAACCCTAACACCCCCTAACTTAAATCTAATTTAAATAAATCTAAATAAAATTACTATCAACTAAATTATTCCTATTTAAAACTAAATACTTACCTATAAAATAAACCCTAAGCTAGATACAATATTAACTAATAATTACATTGTGGCTATTTTAGGATTTATTTTTATTTTACAGGCAAGTGTATTTATTTTAACTAGGTACAATTGTTATTAAATAGTTATTAACTATTTAATAACTACCTAGTTGAAATAAAGACAAAAGTACCTGTAAAATAAAACCTTACCTAAGTTACAATTACACCTAACACTACACTATAAATATATTAATTAGCTACATTAAATTAATTACAATTAAATAAAATTAACTAAAGTACAAAAACAAACACTAAATTACAGAAAATAATAAAATAATTACAAGTTTTTTAAACTAATTACATCTAATCTAATCCCCCTAATAAAATAAAAAAGCCCCCCAAAATAAAAAAAGCCCTACCCTATACTAAATTACAACTAGCCCTTAAAAGGGCTTTTTGCGGGGCATTGCCCCAAAGTAATCAGCTCTTTTAACTGTAAAAAAAGTACAATACCTCCCCAACATTACAACCCACCACCCACACACCCAACCCTACTCTAAAACCCACCCAATACCCCCTTAATAAAACCTAACACTAACCCCTTGAAGATCACCCTACCTTGAGAAGTCTTCACCCAACTGGGCCAAAGTCCTCAACGAAGCCAGGCGAAGTGGTCCTCCAGACGGGCAGAAGTCTTCATCGAATCCGGGCAGAAGAGGTCCTCCAGACGGGCAGAAGTCTTCATCCAGACGGCATCTATTTTCATCCTTCCGGCGCGGAGCGGGTCAATATTCAAGACATCCGACGCGGAGCATCCTCTTCGTTCTTGATCCGACGACTGAATGACTGGTCCTTTAAATGACGTCATCCAAGATGGCGTCCCTTGAAATCCGATTGGCTGATAGAATTCCATCAGCCAATCGGAATTAAGGTAGAAAAAATCCTATTGGCTGATGCAATCAGCCAATAGGATTGAGCTTGCATTCTATTGGCTGTTCCAATCAGCCAATAGAATGCGAGCTCAATCCTATTGGCTGTTCCAATCAGCCAATAGGATTGAACTTCATTCCGTCTGGATGAAGACTTCTAACCATCTGGAGGACCACTTCGCCCGGCTTCGTTGAGGACTTTGGCTCGGTTGGGTGAAGACTTCTCAAGGTAGGGTGACCTTCAAGGGGTTAATGTAAGGTTTTATTAAGGGGGTATTGGGTAGGTTTTAGAGTAGGGTTGGGTGTGTGGGTAGTGGGTTGTAATGTTGGGGGGGTATTGTACTTTTTTTTACAGGTAAAAGAGCTGATTACTTTGGGGCAATGCCCAGCAAAAAGGCCCTTTTAAGGGCTATTTGTAATTTAGTATAGGGTAGGGCTTTTTTTTATTTTGGGGGGCTTTTTTATTTTATTAGGGGGATTAGATTAGGTGTAATTAGTTTAAAAAACTTGTAATTATTTTATTATTTTCTGTAATTTATTGTTTTTTTGTACTTTAGTTTATTTTATTTTATTGTAATTAATTTAATTTAATGTAGATAATTAATTTATTTATAGTGTAGTGTTAGGTGTAATTGTAATTTAGGTAAGGTTTTATTTTACAGGTACTTTTGTCTTTATTTTAGCTAGGTAGTTTATTAAATAGTTAATAACTATTAGTAGTAAGAGTATGGAGGTTATGTCAAACACCTTTTTGACAGGTGACACGCCCCTTTCTCCTCCCCTAATCCCGCCCCTTTCCACTCCCAGTTTCACGCCCCTTTTTAATATTAATTTGATATAAAATAGATATAAAAAGGTAATTTTGATATAATTTTTATATTAAATTGATATTAAAAGAGTGTTTTTAATATCAATTGGATATCCAATTGATATGTATATTTATTGGGATTAAAAGGTTGTAAGAAGTGTATTGCTGATATTTTGATTTATAAAAGATTATAAAAGTTATTTAATTCTAAAAAGTTGTAAAGTATACTTGATATTGTATTCTATTAAGCTTAAGGTTTCTCTATAATGTTCAACAGGTTTAATAAGACATGTCAGGACTTGCTATGAAAAGGATATAAAATGTAATAGGATTAAAAGGGGTATAAGAGTACATAAGAGTGTATAAAACTCAATTGTTTTGATATTTTCTTTTATTAGGAGGCTATAAAAAAAAGGGGGGGGATAAAGTATAATTTTGATAATGTTTGTTAACATTTGTTATACGATTTCTGTGAAAAAAATCATTTAATTCAGCATTGCACATTTTCATATCTTCTCTGTCTTCATGCCAGCACATTGTATGAACAAAATTCTCTGAATGCACAGTCTACTTATATGCTCTGACAAAATATTTATTTAAAAATAAACAATGCTGACTTATCTAAAACGTTATTTGTTAAATGATGACTAAGTATTTTGTTAAAAAATCATCATATTACTTTCAGATGTCATTTGAATTAACAAGCTATTTTAAAATACTGATACACATAATTTCTGTAAGACTAAGCATATCACATGGTTATCTAAAACTAAAGCAAACTCTCAAGGTTAGCTCAATGCAAATAACAAATCTCTTACCTTTTCCCTAAATATCTATAGCAAGATAATTTCATTAAAAATGTTATAAAATCTAGTTGAGTAAAATACTATTAACAGATTGTTTATATGCGCACAGTGCATACAAGGTTAAACCATTGATCACAAAATAAACATTCAGAAACATAAGTTTACATAACCTTAAAGTGACCTTAAACTACACAAGATTAGCGTGTTATCTTTTTTTTAGTGACCTTAAACTCTTACCTAATTTTATGTAGCATGGTAATTTCATAAAAATGTTATAAATGTACTTGCTATTGATATTGTTTTTAATATCAAATTCATATCAGAATCCTTATACAACTTATACTTGGTTACACATTAACTTTGTGGGTGTGAAACTTAAAATTTGGCCTTCTGGCTCATACAGTTTCAAAGTACAAGTGACTCCAAGTATAATGGAGCAGTTTCATCACGATGTTGCTTATCAACAACAGTATCCAACGGTAAGCTATGTTATTTTTTTATTTATAAAAAATGTTTTAAAAAAACAGCTCTTTAATTGAAATATGTATATTAATTATGGTTTAACAGTGAAATATTTCCTAACTTTATTAGGCTAGCAACATGCAACAGAGTTTTGAAGAATCTAAACTATTTATATTTTAAAAAAATGTTTCTAAATATTTTCTAGCCTTAGTTTAAAAAAAAAAAAAAAAACTTCTAATTTTTTATTTTAGGCTAACAACATGCAACAGAAGCAAATTCTCAAAATTCTCAATTATCTTTTTAAATTAACTTTATACCCACAAAACAAAAATAAACATTTATACATCACAAATACAAATAAGCATAATGCAAACATCTTAATAAAATGATTAACTCACCATATTATTTTATTTTGAACTCACATATCTGTACACAGCTGATGAAGCAATTTAAAACAAATACAGATACACAAATACAATATTTTTTAAAACATTGCATTTACTACTTCTGACCACATTTCTATAACAACAACATAATTTCATCTTTACATATTGCTGTGTTAAGTAAAACGGTGGGGGTGGGTGAGGGTGGTTGTGGGCGTGAAACTTAAAAATCGCTGTCCCTTATCTTTTGGTGTGAGTATATAAGTTATGCTATTTATTCTAAACTATCTTTTATAATAATTAATTCTAAACTTTTAAACTAAGTAATGTTATCTTAGCTTAATAAAAAAATAAATACATCTCTTATATAAATATTTTTTTCTATCTTATTTTAAAAACCTCTCTTTTTACCACCCCATACTTGGATGATAATATGTGTACCAACAAACTCTTTTATACTTTTTATTGTAAAGTGTTACACTAAGTAATTAAGCTTAACTTATATTAATGAAACTAATGTTACCATCAGTTTACACAGTTTACAACAGCAATGTGTTTTCATTGTGACCACTTAATATAGCTAGTGATTTTTAACCTCTCATACTAATAATATATCACTTAATGCACTTGTTGGCTATGTCAGATGAGTCTATTTTCATCTTGTTTACTAAGGACAAACTTTTATTTCCAGAAAACACATTTTGGCTATCTTCTCTCTCAAAACACGTCCAGTCCCTTACTATTTCCCATTCCCCATTCATCAACCATATAAATAGTAGATTTAAACAGTATGGGCTGTTTTATGAAGCTGGGGATGCAGCTTTGGACCTTTGTGACCCTGCAACATCTAGTTAAGAAGCAAAAGTCTTAAGAAGCTGCACATGAACAAAGTTACCAGGCAACGAAAGCTGACCACCCATGCTAGCAACCAGTAAACTCTCTTATTTATAACTAGACTTAACCCCAGCTCTACAGAATTCTGCAATACTATACAAACTATAATAATAATCCTTCTCAGGAGCCACCATTCACGGTTAAAACAATAGATTGGGACTCTGTATGTTAAAAGTGTAGGACATTTTACCTAACGTATAAAGGAAAATATAAACAACTTACTTATTTAGTTAAAATCTGTATAGACGTTTACCCCAAATTATTTGAGTTATCTAGGATTTGTTATGTTTGTTAAGTTTTCAAAAAGACAGACTTGTTTAAACTTCAGAGTTGCAAACACATTTAGTAACAAATTATAAGATTGAGTGCAAATTATACAATAGATGTACGTATAGTATTGGTAATGAATATATATATACATATAGCTATACACAGAGCAACATACAATAGATTTCCTTCCAATTTTTATTTACATACAGTTACACACAAATTTACGACTGCTACAAATAAAACTAGGGATTTTAAGTATATTAAGTATGTCACTGAAATAAATGTATGGACATAAATATGTATATAATATACTAAAAATACATAGAAACTTGTATCAACATAAATACTTACAAATACAGTTAAAACTGTAATAAACTTGCACAATTGGGTCATACATTAACTTAAGTACCATCCCAGATAAATACTTATATATAAATTATATCTAAACAATACACTTACATACCTACATCATTTTAAATTTACATATCAATCACAAATATAAAAGCACACAAAAACACAGTTCACTCTTTACCTTGTGTACAAATGCATTTAAACACAAACTACCATCAAACACCCATGCCACAAGATTAATGTACAGTTGACTTATAGATTTAAATAAGACTATCTATATCTATATATATATATATATATATATATATATATATATATATATATATATACCTATCTATTTAAAATAATATGTTTATTCTAACATTATGTGAAATCAACAGTAGGTATAAAAAGATATATATAAACACACAGACAATGATGTCACAGGCTGGGTGCCCATGCCTCTCCCCATATTAGTAGCCAAAAGGATATGTGGTAAAGTTATATGATAACACCCTTTCTTAATAAATGTATGTTTGCGATTTAAGATAAAAATAATTAAATATGCATAATAATGAAATAAGATGACATGAGTTAACAGCAAATCGTCTATTAAAGTATATGGGATATATAATATTTAACTTTAGATTAGCAAATTTATAATAATAATAAATAGCTAAATGTATTTAGCCGTACTTTTATAGAGGTCTCATTTATCATTTGGCATGCTATATGCAGGCACACACAACATGCATGTTATAATGCATACATTTACTCTATATAATTTTAAATATTTTAAACAAGATTCATATTTTGTTTATTTTGTAATATATCAAATGGGTGCAGAAGATTTTTAATTTAAATTTTTTAGATATTTGTATGCTTGATATATTTCTGTAACATTTTAGTATGTGCCCCACTATATATAGTAACGTCACTCTTTATAAGGCTGCTATGTTCAACTGAGTCTATAAAATAGGATAATGTTAGATCAATAATATCAGTTCTAGTTTATATGTGACTTTGCCTCTGTTACTGAAATAATTATAGTAACAAAGTTAACATAAATATATTTCTTACAGAAGATTCCATTTCAAGCTTCAGATAACACAAAGAACATATTTATTACATATTTACTTCTAAATATAATACATTATTTATATTTCTGTTCTAGAAAATAACATTGGTAATTAAGATCAACGGCATTAAATATCTTTACTGGTAACAATCTAAGTTTAATACCTGGCTTATTCATTTTAGTTTGAAATGAATACTTTTTAGCAGTTTTCTTGCATTGGTTTGTATTTATTCTAAGCACATGTTTATTGTTTGTCTTTGTACTAGATGCATAAATGTGTCATTGCTTTATGTATTGAATCTGTTTTCTTGCATAGAGAGTGTTAAACACAGGAAGGTATATAGGTTATGATCAGCCTCAATTCTTCTTGCATTGAGAGTGTTAAATACAGTAAGGTGTTTATCAGCCTTTATTATTTCTTGCAGTGAAGGGGCTAAAAAAATAAATAAAAAAATAATCTTTTTATGTCACAACAGTACAAAGACTTATATTTTAAAATTGAAAGAGTGTTCCACTAACATAAACCCCACCCAAACTCTAATCTAAGAAAAAAATGTTGCTGGGCTGTCCATTAGTCTGTTGTGGACACTTGATAGCCTACACCCTGCATTAGCCACAAGAAAAAAAACAACAACTAGATGTACATGAAGTAGCAGTCTAAATCAATACTTTGTCAATATATGTGGCTTTCATTTCATCAATCTTCATCATTAAGGTAATGTTACACGTCACTTTTATGTTTAAGAAAGTTTATTAAGAATTATTACATAATTAAAAGTAGATCTTTATGTTTTTAAAATATTTTCTTAATGAAAAATAATGTTTTAATATAAAAACTATGGAACTTGGTACAGATAACTACACCAAAAAACAAAAATGTTTTAGTTATTCAAGTAATGATATCAATTTAAAAAGGATACTACTTGATTTTCGGATACATTGCGACCGCCAAATACATTAACATGTTTTGCTGTTCATACTAGTAGCCATACTACTCTTTTAAACTTGCAATCTCCCTTTATAATATTTACATAAATTAACTTAAATTCAAAATAGTAATATTTTATTGTATAAAAGTATACATGGAAACATTTAAAACTCAAGGGATGGCATGCTAACTTGGGACAAGGTAAAGAACTTTCCAGAATATGTCTGGCTCTTCTATAGTGGTGAGTAAATAGCTGATCCCAAAACCCAGAGATTTGACAAGAGATTGAAGAAATGTTAAGTTTCTCTGGCAATGGCAAGAGGTATTTATTTATCCCATTCATTTTAAAATAAAATAAATTATAACACTTCATGAAATAATCTAAATAAAATGTTGATGGTATTGTAGGTGCGCAAGCAGAAGTTTTCAATATACCTTGTTTCTCTGTAATAATTCATTCTTACGATCAAGACCCTGGAAAGAAAAGGGATAGCACAATCTGCCCTAGATACTCTATAGCTTTATGCTAATTACTAGATGGTCCTTTGTAAATTATGAAGTTAAAAGGCTCTAGAATTACTCATTCTTTAATATTATATCTATTAAAACTTGCACAACCCTGAAGAAATAATGTAATATATAGTTGAAAATGAGAATCTAGTTTTTTCCTCTAAGACATTAAAGTTAACCTATCTTTAATATTGTGTTAAATGAATAAATTAACATTTAATTTGAAATATTTTTCCTTTTACCATAAAATAGGTATATCCAGTTGCCTTAAGTGTGATACGTGGAAACTTGTAATTTTCTATACTTCTATTTTAAGAAAAGAAAAAACTATACAATTGATACAACTCATAACACTTACACAAAATTGATTGTTTTGTACTGATTATACAAGCCAAATGTATTTGACAAGTATCTGGATTCCTGATAAATAGTACTTTATATTTGTAGCTAGTTTTCTACTAAAGTAATGCTGATGTATTACGGAACACTAGTGTGTTAAAGTTTCCCCAACACTAAACTAATTATACATGTCTGTTCATTTAAGAAGTAAAAGACAAACTTAATCACCATTTTGTTTATGTATAGAATTATACATCTATAGTAAAATCTGTCCCTCAGTCTTACAATATGTTTTATTTTCTCTATAATTGAATCCTACTTGATTATGAAACTGCTAAGAGGTCCACAAAATTAAGAAAACACATTTTATCAGTTTTTTATCTTCTTAATATATGCTGCTTGGTTTCATCTTTCAAACATTAAATTGTTATTTCTCTGTAAACCTACCAATTTGCAAACAAAAAATTAAACGTTTTAACTCTGAAAATATTTTAAAAATGATTAACTCAATCAAATCACTCAAAACTTTAAACATTTTAATGATTAATATTTACACAATTATTTAATTGTTTAATTATAAACACAATCAATTTTGGACTTGGTGTAAGTGTTATGAGTTGTATCAATTTTATAGTTTTTTCTTTTCTTAAAATAGAAGTATAGAAAATTACAAGTTTCCACGTATCACACTTAAGGCAACTGGATATACCTATTTTATGGTAAAAGGAAAAATATTTCAAATTAAATGTTAATTTATTCATTTAACACAATATTAAAGATGGATTAACTTTAATGTCTTAGAGGAAAAAACTAGATTCTCATTTTCAACTATATATTACATTATTTCTTCAGGGTTGTGCAAGTTTTAATAGATATAATATTAAAGAATGAGTAATTCTGGAGCCTTCAAAATGTGAGAAACACAAATAATTTCAACTGGAGCATTTGGTATTTTAACTTCATAATTTACAAAGGACCATCTAGTAATTAGCAAAAAGCTATAGAGTATCTAGGGCAGATTGTGCTATCCCTTTTCTTTCCAGGGTCTTGATCGTAAGAATGAATTATTACAGAGAAACAAGGTATATTAAAAACTTCTGCTTGCGCACCTACAATACCATCAACATTTTATTTAGATTATTTCATGAAGTGTTATTTATTTTATTTTAAAATGAATGGGATAAATAAATACCACTTGCCATTGCCAGAGAAACTTAGCATTTCTTCAATCTCTTGTCAAATCTCTGGGTTTTGGGATCAGCTATCTACTCACCACTATAGAAGAGCCAGACATATTCTGGAAAGTTCTTTACCTTGTCCCAAGTTAGCATGCCATCTCTTGAGTTTTAAATGTTTCCATGTATACTTTTATACAATAAAATATTATTAATTTGAATTTAAGTTAATCTATGTAAATATTATAAAGGGAGATTGCAAGTTTAAAAGAGTAGTATGGCTACTAGTATGAACAGCAAAACATGTTAATGTATTTGGCGGTCGCAATGTATCTGAAAATCAAGTAGTATCCTTTTTAAATTGATATCATTACTTGAATAACTAAAAAATTTTTGTTTTTTGGTGTAGTTATCTGTACCAAGTTCCATAGTTTTTATATTAAAACATTATTTTTCATTAAGAAAATATTTTAAAAACAAAGATCTACTTATAATTATGTAATAATTCTTAACAAACTTTCTTAAACAACATAAAAGTGACGTGTAACATTACCGTGATGATGAATATTGATGAAATGAAAGCCACATATATTGACAAAGTATTGATTTAGACTGCTACTTCATGTACATCTAGTTGTTGTTTTTTTTTCTTGTGGCTAATGCAGGGTGTAGGCCAGTGATTTTCAACCATTTTTTTGCCGTGGCACACTTTTTTACATTTAAAAATCCTGCGGCACACCACCATCCCAAAATTTTACAAAATTACACATTGTAGCCTAATATATATATATATATATATATATATATATATATATACACACAAATACACACACACATACTGTACTGTCATGCCATGCCTCCTACAAACTATACGTGACATATTGACATTCATTCACAAACAATCATAATGATTGTCTGTGAATGAATGTCAATATGTCATGGTTGTAAATGATGCCTGCCTGTCTGCCTGATGAGCCTGTCACATACCTCCCAATATTTCAAAATTTGAAAGAGGGACACCCCCGCACTGGGAAAAGTCCACCCCCCACACACACACACACGCAAACTGGGAAAAGTGTTATCTGTGGAGCACAAGATTATATGTGGCGCATGGTATGCTGTTCTGGAGGTGGAGCAAAGCTGAGCCAGCATGCATGGGGGATTGAAGTGTCGCGTGGTGCTACGTGTAGAGCCGGCACTAGGCACGTGTTGTGGGGGTTCCTTCCAAGTGTAAACACGGGTCGGGGAGGCGAGCTGCCACTGTAGTTATCCTCAGTCATCATCTCACTGAAAATAAAAAAATAGCCCAGAGTAAAAAACAAGCAAAATTTAAAAAATATGTCACACTGTTGTCAGACTGCCGCGGCACACCTGAGGATCTCTTACGGCACACTGGTTGAAAAACACTGGTGTAGGCTATCAAGTGTCCACAACAGACTAATGGACAGCCCAGAAATTTTTTTTTCTTAGATTAGAGTTTGAGTGGGGTTTATGTTAGTGGAGCACTCTTTACATTTTAAAATACAAATCTTTGTACTGTTGTGACATAAAAAGATTATTTTTTTATTTATTTTTTTAGCCACTTCACTGCAAGAAATAATAAAGGCTGATAAACACCTTACTGTATTTAACACTCTCAATGCAAGAAGAATTGAGGCTGATCATAACCTATATACCTTTCTGTATTTAGCACTCTCTATGCAGTAAAACAGATTCAATACATAAAGCGATTACACTATTATGCATCTAGTACAAAGACAAACAATAAACATGTGCTTAGAATAAATACAAACCAATGCAAGAAAACTGCTAAAAAGTATTCATTTCAAACTAAAATGAATAAGCCAGGTATTAAACTTAGATTGTTACCAGTAAAGATATTTAATGCAGTTGATCTTAATTACCAATGTTATTTTCTAGAACAGAAATATAAATCATGTATTATATTTAGAAGTAAATATGTAATAAATATGTTCTTTGTGTTATCTGAAGCTTGAAATGGAATCTTCTGTAAGAAAACATAATTTATGTAAGAACTTACCTGATAAATTCATTTCTTTCATATTAGCAAGAGTCCATGAGCTAGTGACGTATGGGATATACATTCCTACCAGGAGGGGCAAAGTTTCCCAAACCTCAAAATGCCTACAAATACACCCCTCACCACACCCACAAATCAGTTTTAACGAATAGCCAAGAAGTGGGGTGATAAGAAAAAAGTGCGAAAGCATATAAAAAAAAGGAATTGGAATAATTGTGCTTTATACAAAAAAATCATAACCACCACAAAAAAGGGTGGGCCTCATGGACTCTTGCTAATATGAAAGAAATGAATTTATCAGGTAAGTTCTTACATAAATTATGTTTTCTTTCATGTAATTAGCAAGAGTCCATGAGCTAGTGACGTATGGGATAATGACTACCCAAGTTGTGGATCTTTCCACGCAAGAGTCACTAGAGAGGGAGGGATAAAATAAAGACAGCCAATTCCTGCTGAAAATAATCCACACCCAAAATAAAGTTTAATGAAAACATAAGCAGAAGATTCAAACTGAAACCGCTGCCTGAAGTACTTTTCTACCAAAAACTGCTTCAGAAGAAGAAAACACATCAAAATGGTAGACTTTAGTAAAAGTATGCAAAGAGGACCAAGTTGCTGCTTTGCAAATCTGATCAACCGAAGCTTCATTCCTAAACGCCCAGGAAGTAGAAACTGACCTAGTAGAATGAGCTGTAATCCTTTGAGGCAGAGTTTTACCCGACTCGACATAGGCATGATGAATTAAAGATTTCAACCAAGATGCCAAAGAAATGGCAGAAGCTTTCTGGCCTTTTCTAGAACCGGAAAAGATAACAAATAGACTAGAAGTCTTTCGGAAAGATTTAGTAGCTTCAACATAATATTTCAAAGCTCTAACAACATCCAAAGAATGCAACGATTTCTCCTTAGAATTCTTAGGATTAGGACATAATGAAGGAACCACAATTTCTCTACTAATGTTGTTGGAATTCACAACCTTAGGTAAAAATTCAAAAGAAGTTCGCAACACCGCCTTATCCTGATGAAAAATCAGAAAAGGAGACTCACAAGAAAGAGCAGATAATTCAGAGACTCTTCTGGCAGAAGTGATCGCCAAAAGGAACAAAACTTTCCAAGAAAGTAATTTAATGTCCAATGAATGCATAGGTTCAAACGGAGGAGCTTGAAGAGCCCCCAGAACCAAATTCAAACTCCAAGGAGGAGAAATTGATTTAATGACAGGTTTTATACGAACCAAAGCTTGTACAAAACAATGAATATCAGGAAGATTAGCAATCTTTCTGTGAAAAAGAACAGAAAGAGCAGAGATTTGACCTTTCAAGGAACTTGCGGACAAACCCTTATCTAAACCATCCTGAAGAAACTGTAAAATTCTCGGTATTCTAAAAGAATGCCAAGAAAAATGATGAGAAAGACACCAAGAAATATAAGTCTTCCAGACTCTATAATATATCTCTCTAGATACAGATTTACGAGCCTGTAACATAGTATTAATCACAGAGTCAGAGAAACCTCTTTGACCAAGAATCAAGCGTTCAATCTCCATACCTTTAAATTTAAGGATTTGAGATCCTGATGGAAAAAAGGACCTTGCGACAGAAGGTCTGGTCTTAACGGAAGAGTCCACGGTTGGCAAGAGGCCATCCGGACAAGATCCGCATACCAAAACCTGTGAGGCCATGCCGGAGCTACCAGCAGAACAAACGAGCATTCCTTCAGAATCTTGGAGATTACTCTTGGAAGAAGAACTAGAGGCGGAAAGATATAGGCAGGATGATACTTCCAAGGAAGTGATAATGGGATCTGGACAGATACCTGGGAAGTTTCTTGTTTAGATGAGACGCCATCAGATCTATTTCTGGAAGTTCCCTCATTTGAACAATCTGAAGAAATACCTCTGGGTGAAGAGACCATTCGCCCGGATGCAACGTTTGGCGACTGAGATAATCCGCTTCCCAATTGTCTATACCTGAGATGTGAACCGCAGAGATTAGACAGGAGCTGGATTCCGCCCAAACCAGAATTCGAGATACTTCTTTCATAGCCAGAGGAGTGTGAGTCCCTCCTTGATGATTGATGTATGCCACAGTTGTGACATTGTCTGTCTGAAAACAAATGAACGATTCTCTCTTCAGAAGAGGCCAAGACTGAAGAGCTCTGAAAATTGCACAGAGTTCCAAAATATTGATCGGTAATCTCACCTCCTGAGATTCCCAAACTCCTTGTGCCGTCAGAGATCCCCACACAGCTCCCCAACCTGTAAGACTTGCATCTGTTGAAATTACAGTCCAGGTCGGAAGAACAAAAGAAGCCCCCTGAAATAAACAATGGTGATCTGTCCACCACGTCAGAGAGTGTCGTACAATCGGTTTTAAGGATATTAATTGAGATATCTTTGTGTAATCCCTGCACCATTGATTCAGCATACAGAGCTGAAGAGGTCGCATGTGAAAACGAGCAAAGGGGATCGCGTCCGATGCAGCAGTCATAAGACCTAGAATTTCCATGCATAAGGCTACCGAAGGGAATGATTGTGACTGAAGGTTTCGACAAGCTGAAATCAATTTTAGACGTCTCTTGTCTGTCAAAGACAGAGTCATGGACACTGAATCTATCTGGAAACCCAGAAAGGTTACCCTTGTCTGAGGAATCAATGAACTTTTTAGTGAATTGATCCTCCAACCATGATCTTGAAGAAACAACACAAGTCGATTCGTATGAGATTCTGCTAAATGTAAAGACTGAGCAAGTACCAAGATATCGTCCAAATAAGGAAATACCACAATACCCTGTTCTCTGATTACAGACAGAAGGACACCGAGAACCTTTGTAAAAATTCTTGGAGCTGTAGCTAGGCCAAACGGCAGAGCCACAAACTGGTAATGCTTGTCCAGGAAAGAGAATCTCAGGAACTGATAGTGATCTGGATGAATCGGAATATGCAGATATGCATCCTGTAAATCTATTGTGGACATATAATGCCCTTGCTGAACAAAAGGCAAGATAGTCCTTACAGTTACCATTTTGAATGCTGGTATCCTTACATAACGATTCAATATTTTTAGATCCAGAACTGGTCTGAAGGAATTCTCCTTCTTTGGTACAATGAAGAGATTTGAATAAAACCCCAGCCCCTGTTCCAGAACTGGAACTGGCATAATTACTCCAGCCAACTCTAGATCTGAAACACATTTCAGAAATGCTTGAGCTTTCACTGGATTTACTGGGACACGGGAAAGAAAAAATCTCTTTGCAGGAGGTCTCATCTTGAAACCAATTCTGTACCCTTCTGAAACGATGTTCTGAATCCAAAGATTGTGAACAGAATTGATCCAAATTTCTTTGAAAAAACGTAACCTGCCCCCTACCAGCTGAGCTGGAATGAGGGCCGCACCTTCATGTGGACTTAGAAGCTGGCTTTGCTTTTCTAGAAGGCTTGGATTTATTCCAGACTGGAGATGGTTTCCAAACTGAAACTGCTCCTGAGGAAGAAGGATCAGGCTTTTGTTCTTTGTTGAAACGAAAGGAACGAAAACGATTATTAGCCCTGTTTTTACCCTTAGATTTTTTATCCTGTGGTAAAAAAGTTCCTTTCCCACCAGTAACAGTTGAGATAATAGAATCCAACTGAGAACCAAATAATTTGTTACCCTGGAAAGAAAGGGAGAGTTGATTTAGAAGACATATCAGCATTCCAAGGTTTAAGCCATAAAGCTCTTCTAGCTAAAATAGCTAGAGACATAAACCTGACATCAACTCTGATAATATCAAAAATGGCATCACAGATAACATTATTAGCATGTTGAAGAATAATAATAATATTATGAGAATCATGATCTGTTACTTGTTGCGCTAAAGTTTCCAACCAAAAAGTTGAAGCTGCAGCAACATCAGCCAATGATATAGCAGGTCTAAGAAGATTACCTGAACACAGATAAGCTTTTCTTAGAAAGGATTCAATTTTCCTATCTAAAGGATCCTTAAACGAAGTACCATCTGCCGTAGGAATAGTAGTACGTTTAGCAAGGGTAGAAATAGACCCATCAACTTTAGGGATTTTGTCCCAAAATTCTAATCTGTCAGATGGCACAGGATATAATTGCTTAAAAAGTTTAGAAGGAGTAAATGAATTACCCAAATTATTCCACTCTCTGGAAATTACTTCAGAAATAGCACCAGGAACAGGAAAAACTTCTGAAATAACCACAGGAGATTTAAAGACCTTATCTAAACGTTTAGATTTAGTATCAAGAGGACCAGAATCCTCAATTTCTAAAGCAATTAGAACTTCTTTAAGTAAAGAACGAATAAATTCCATTTTAAATAAATATGAAGATTTATCAGTATCAACCTCTGAGACAGAATCCTCTGAACCAGAAGAGTCATTAGAATCAGAATGATGATGTTCATTTAAAAATTCATCTGCATAAAGAGAAGTTTTAAAAGATTTTTTATGTTTACTAGAAGGAGGAATAACAGACATAGCCTTCTTGATGGATTCAGAAACAAAATCTCTTATGTTATCAGGAACACTCTGAACATTAGATGTTGATGGAACTGCAACAGGTAATGGTACTTTACTAAAGGAAATATTATCTGCATTAACAAGTTTGTCATGACAATTAATACAAACAACAGCTGGAGGAACAGCTACCAAAAGTTTACAGCAGATGCACTTAGCTTTGGTAGATCCAGCACCAGACAGCGATTTTCCTGAAGTATCTTCTGACTCAGATGCAACGTGAGACATCTTGCAATATGTAAAAGAAAAAACAACATATAAAGCAAAATTGATCAAATTCCTTAAATGACAGTTTCAGGAATGGGAAAAAATGCCAAGGAACAAGCTTCTAGCAACCAGAAGCAATGAAAAATGAGACAAATAATGTGGAGACAAAAACGACGCCCATATTTTTTTAGCGCCAAATAAGACGCCCACATTATTTGGCGCCTAAATGCTTTGGCGCCAAAAATGACGCAACATCCGGAACGCCGACATTTTTGGCGCAAAAGAACGTCAAAAAATGACGCAACTTCCGGCGACACGTATGACGCCGGAAACAGAAAAGATTTTTTGCGCCAAAAAAGTCCGCGCCAAGAATGACGCAATAAAATGAAGCATTTCAGCCCCCGTGAGCCTAACAGCCCACAGGGAAAAAAAGTCAAATTTTTAAGGTGAGAAAAAATGATTGATTCAAATGCATTATCCCAAATATGAAACTGACTGTCTGAAAATAAGGAATGTTGAACATCCTGAGTCAAGGCAAATAAATGTTTGAATACATATATTTAGAACTTTATTAAAAAAGTGCCCAACCATAGCTTAGAGTGTCACAGAAAATAAGACTTACTTACCCCAGGACACTCATCTACATGTTTGTAGAAAGCCAAACCAGTACTGAAACGAAAATCAGCAGAGGTAATGGTATATATATATATAAGGGTATATCGTCGATCTGAAAAGGGAGGTAAGAGATGAATCTCTACGACCGATAACAGAGAACCTATGAAATAGACCCCGTAGAAGGAGATCATTGAATTCAAACAGGCAATACTCTCCTCACATCCCTCTGACATTCACTGCACGCTGAGAGGAAAACCGGGCTCCAACCTGCTGCGGAGCGCATATCAACGTAGAATCTAGCACAAACTTATTTCACCACCTCCATAGGAGGCAAAGTTTGTAAAACTGATTTGTGGGTGTGGTGAGGGGTGTAATTGTAGGCATTTTGAGGTTTGGGAAACTTTGCCCCTCCTGGTAGGAATGTATATCCCATACGTCACTAGCTCATGGACTCTTGCTAATTACATGAAAGAAATATATTTATGTTAACTTTGTTACTATAATTATTTCAGTAACAGAGGCAAAGTCACATATAAACTAGAACTGATATTATTGATCTAACATTATCCTGTTTTATAGACTCAGTTGAACATAGCAGCCTTATAAAGAGTGACGTTACTATATATAGTGGGGCACATACTAAAATGTTACAGAAATATATCAAGCATACAAATATCTAAAAAATTTAAATTAAAAATCTTCTGCACCCATTTGATATATTACAAAATAAACAAAATATGAATCTTGTTTAAAATATTTAAAATTATATAGAGTAAATGTATGCATTATAACATGCATGTTGTGTGTGCCTGCATATAGCATGCCAAATGATAAATATATATATATATCCCATATACTTTAATAGACGATTTGCTGTTAACTCATGTCATCTTATTTCATTATTATGCATATTTAATTATTTTTATCTTAAATCACAAACATACATTTATTAAGAAAGGGTGTTATCATATAACTTTACCACATATCCTTTTGGCTACTAATATGGGGAGAGGCATGGGCACCCAGCCTGTGACATCATTGTCTGTGTGTTTATATATCTTTTTATACCTACTGTTGATTTCACATAATGTTAGAATAAACATATTATTTTAAATAGATAGGTAGATATATATATAGATATATATATATATATATATATATATATATATATATATATAGAGAGAGAGAGAGAGAGATAGTCTTATTTAAATCTATAAGTCAACTGTACATTAATGTTGTGGCATGGGTGTTTGATGGTAGTTTGTGTTTAAATGCATTTGTACACAAGGTAAAGAGTGATCTGTGTTTTTGTGTGCTTTTTATATTTGTGATTGATATGTAAATTTAAAATGATGTAGGTATGTAAGTGTATTGTTCAGATATAATTTATAATAAGTATTTATATGGGATGGTACTTAAGTTAATGTATGACCCAATTGTGCAAGTTTATTACAGTTTTAACTGTATTTGTAAGTATTTATGTTGATACAAGTTTCTATGTATTTTTAGTATATTATATATATATTTATGTCCATACATTTATTTCAGTGACATACTTAATATACTTAAAATCCCTAGTTTTATTTGTAGCAGTCGTAAATTTGTGTGTAACTGTATGTAAATAAAAATTGGAAGGAAATCTAATGTATGTTGCTCTGTGTATAGCTATATGTATATATATATATATATATTCATTACCAATACTATACGTACATCTATTTATGTGAATCGTATAATTTGCACTCAATCTTATAATTTGTTACTAAATGTGTTTGCAACTCTGAAGTTTAAACAAGTCTGTCTTTTTGAAAACTTAACAAACATAACAAATCCTAGATAACTCAAATAATTTGGGGTAAACGTCTATGCAGATTTTAACTAAATAAGTTGTTTATATTTTCCTTTATACTTTAGGTAAAATGTCCTACACTTTTAACATACAGAGTCCCAATCTATTGTTTTAACCGTGAATGGTGGCTCCTGAGAAGGATTATTATTATAGTTTGTATAGTATTGCAGAATTCTGTAGAGCTGGGGTTAAGTCTAGTTATAAATAAGAGAGTTTACTGGTTGCTAGCATGGGTGGTCAGCTTTCGTTGCCTGGTAACTTTGTTCATGTGCAGCTTCTTAAGACTTTTGCTTCTTAACTAGATGTTGCAGGGTCACAAAGGTCCAAAGCTGCATCCCCAGCTTCATAAAACAGCCCATACTGTTTAAATCTACTATTTATATGGTTGATGAATGGGGAATGGGAAATAGTAAGGGACTGGACGTGTTTTGAGAGAGAAGATAGCCAAAATGTGTTTTCTGGAAATAAAAGTTTGTCCTTAGTAAACAAGATGAAAATAGACTCATCTGATATAGCCAACAAGTGCATTAAGTGATATATTATTAGTATGAGAGGTTAAAAATCACTAGCTATATTAAGTGGTCACAATGAAAACACATTGCTGTTGTAAACTGTGTAAACTGATGGTAACATTAGTTTCATTAATATAAGTTAAGCTTAATTACTTAGTGTAACACTTTACAATAAAAAGTATAAAAGAGTTTGTTGGTACACATATTGTCATCCAAGCAGGGGTGGTAAAAAGAGAGGTTTTTAAAATTAGATAGAAAAAAATATTTCTATAAGAGATGTATTTATTTTTTTATTAAGCTAAGATAACATTACTTAGTTTAAAAGTTTAGAATTAATTATTATAAAAGACAGTTTAGAATGAATAGCATAACTTATATACTCACAGCAAAAGATAAGGGACAGCGATTTTTAAGTTTCACGCCCACAACCACCCTCACCCACCCCCACCGTTTTACTTAACATAGCAATATGTAAAGATGAAATTATGTTGTTGTTACAGAAATGTGGTCAGAAGTAGTAAATGCAATGTTTTAAAAAATATTGTATTTGTGTATCTGTATTTATTTTAAATTGCTTCATCAGCTGTGTACAGATATGTGAGTTCAAAATAAAATAATATGGGGGGGCGGAGCCAACAGCCGAGCTAGCAAGACGTGACATTTTAGAGCTCCTGACATTTGATTTCAAAATACTTTATTTTTAGCATAACAAGGCTCTCTATCTCATTTTTTTTTTAACTTTCTTATCATACTTAGCTCCTAATGTGAACTAGAATCTAGGTTAGCCTGAGGCAAAAATCCCAAGAAGCGATCACAGGAACTGTATTAAGGCCTTCTAACTTGCTGAGACGGCGAGATTAAGTGAATTGCCATATTTGGAATCTCCTGCGCAACAACTTATATTTTGTTGATATTGTCCCTTAGACCTACTGATGGAGAAGCAAATTACTTTTGCACTACGAGAATTGATGCTTTTTATGGACGCCCATCAGCAGGCTCTTATCGCAGAGCTTAGAGCCGCCATGGATCCACTACAGGCTACAACACTGGAGGGTAGCCGGTTGCTGTAAACCGGACTCGCCACATCTGAGTGAAGATCCACCTCGGGATACAGAAGCGACAAGCACTACAATAAAAGTAAGCCCCAGCTTAGAGGTGGAGGAACATACAGACACGGACGGCCAGATCAGCAACTCACAATCCTCCTTTATTCACAAAGGGCCTGCGCCACGCTCCGTTGCTCAGTTAGAACTTTCGCTGATGCAGCAGACCGGATCTAGCCGAACACGCTTGCTAAGAGTAACAGCCCACACTCCTTCAAACACTGTGAAGTCAGTTCACTCCGGAGGTCCTCCTTCAGGTGCCGAAGCTATGTTAAATACAAGAACGGGGTTAATAGGCATGTGGAGAGCAGGGAGCTCAGTAACTATCTTACCTCAGAAAGCAGCGGTGAGCGAGTCAGGCAAAGAAAGGGCTGTAATACAGGCAGCCATCCTCACTTCTGAGAATCGTGGTAGTCCATACTACAGGCTAGCTGAACCTATCACCTGACACTTAGGACTCCTTGGGCTGCACAGTGGACGGCCCTCCATCTTGCCTCTGTATGTTATAACAAAGATAATCCTGTGGACTTCACTCTGTTTTCATGCAACGGAGAGACCGACATGGGATCCAGGGAAGCTCTCTCACCGCTGCTGGCCTCAACAACACCTGGAATCTGTGATGGTATAGTGAACGTTGAGCAGTATCCGGATTTGTTCTCACACAGTCTACAGGAGATCA
>NW_026512061.1:0-17500 GCF_027579735.1 Bombina bombina
CATAATTGAGTTAACTGGGCAAAGACCTCCGGGTGGAGTTCCCACTCCCCTGGATGGAAAGTCTGACAACTCAAGTAAGAGTTGTCTACTCCTGGGATGTGAATTGCAGATAGGTGGCAGGAGTGATCCTCCGCCCATTTGATGATTTTGGATACTTCTCTCATCGCCAAGGAACTCTTTGTCCCTCCCTGATGGTTGATGTAAGCTACAGTCGTCATGTTGTCCGACTGGAATCTTATGAATCCGGCCTTCGCTAGTTGAGGCCAAGCCCGGAGCGCATTGAATATCGCTCTCAGTTCCAGAATGCTTATCGGGAGAAGGGACTCTTCCCGAGACCATAGGCCCTGAGCTTTCAGGGAGTCCCAGACCGCGCCCCAGCCTAATAGACTGGCGTCGGTCGTGACAATGACCCACTCTGGTCTGCGGAAACTCATTCCCTGAGACAGGTGATCCTGAGTCAACCACCAACGGAGTGAGTCTCTGGTTAACTGGTCTACTTGAATCTGGGGAGACAAGTCGGCATAGTCCCCATTCCACTGACTGAGCATGCACAGTTGTAATGGTCTTAGATGAATTCGAGCAAAAGGAACAATGTCCATTGCTGCAACCATCAACCCTACTACTTCCATGCACTGAGCTATGGAAGGCTGCAGAATAGAGTGAAGAACTTGACAAGCGTTTAGAAGCTTTGACTTTCTGACCTCTGTCAGGAAGATCTTCATTTCTAAAGAATCTATTATTGTTCCCAAAAAGGGAACTCTTGTTGACGGAGACAGGGAACTCTTTTCTACGTTCACCTTCCACCCGTGAGATCTGAGAAAGGCTAGAACGATGTCTGTATGAGCCTCAATGCAATGCCCCTCGGTCTTAGAACCGCTAGAAAGGACCCTAGCACCTTTGTGAAAATTCTGGGAGCAGTGGCTAAGCCGAATGGAAGAGCCACGAACTGGTAATGTTTGTCCAGAAAGGCGAACCTTAGGAACTGATGATGATCTTTGTGGATAGGAATATGTAGGTATGCATCCTTTAAATCCACGGTAGTCATATATTGACCCTCCTGGATTGAAGGTAAAATTGTTCGAATGGTTTCCATTTTGAACGATGGAACTCTGAGGAATTTGTTTAGAATTTTTAAATCCAGAATTGGTCTGAAAGTTCCCTCTTTTTTTGGGAACTACAAACAGGTTTGAGTAAAACCCCTGACCTTGTTCCGCTGTCGGAACCCTGAGAGACTATTTCTAGTGCCCAGGGATCCGGAACATCTCTTGCCCAAGCCTGAGCAAAGAGAGAGAGTCAGTCCCCTACTAGATCCGGTCCCGGATCGGGGGCTACCTCTTCATGCTGACTTGGTAGCAGCAGCAGGCTTCTTGGCCTGTTTACCCTTGTTCCAGCCTTGCATTGGTTTCCAAGCTGGCTTAGCCTGGGAAGCGTTACCCTCTTGTCTAGAGGCTGCAGAGTTAGGAGACGGTCCGTTCCTGAAGTTACGAAAGGAACGAAAATTGGACTTATTCTTAGCCTTAAAAGGCCTATCCAGTGATGTCTGAAATAATTTCCTTCAATTCTGGCCCAAAAAGGGTCTTACCTTTGAAAGGAATATTAAGCAATTTTGTCTTGGAAGATACGTCCGCCGACCAAGACTTTAGCCAGAGCGCTCTGCGCGCCACAATTGCAAACCCTTAATTTTTCGCTGATAATCTCGCTAATTGCAAAGCGGCATCTAAAATAAAGGAATTAGCTAACTTAAGTGCGTGAATTCTGTCCATGACTTCCTCATATGGAGTCTCCGTATTGAGAGACTTCTAGTTCATCGAACCAGAAACACGCCGCCGTAGTGACAGGAATAATGCACGAAATTGGTTGGAGGAGGTAACCTTGCTGAACAAAAATCTTTTTAAGCAAACCCTCCAATTTTTTATCCATAGGATCTTTGAAAGCACAATTGTCCTCAATGGGAATAGTCGTGCGTTTGGCTAGCGTAGAAACTGCCCCCTCAACCTTAGGGACTGTTTGCCATGTGTCCTTCCTTGGGTCGACCATGGGGAACAGTTTCTTAAATATAGGAGGTGGGACAAAAGGTATACCTGGTTTCTCCCACTCCTTATTCACTATGTCCGCCACCCTTTTAGGTATCGGAAAGGCATCGGGGTGCACCGGGACCTCTAGGAATTTGTCCATCTTGCACAATTTTTCTGGAATGACCAAAGAGGCACAATCATCCAGTGTAGTTAGCACCTCCTTAAGTAATGCGCGGAGATGCTCTAACTTAAATTTAAACGTCACAACATCAGGTTCTGCCTGTTGAGAAATTCTACCTGAATCAGAAAGTTCTCCCTCCGACAAACCCTCCCTCACTGCCACTTCTGACTGGTGTGAGGGTATGACAGATAAATTATTGTTGGCGCCTTCTTGCTCCACTGTATTTAAAACTGAGCAATCACGCTTTCTTTGAAATGCTGGCATTTTGGATAAAATATTAGCTTTGGAATTATCCATTACTGCCGTTAATTGTTGCATAGTAACAAGCATTGGCGCGCTAGATGTACTAGGGGTCGCCTGCACGGGCATAACTGGTATTGACACAGAAGGAGAGGATGAAGAACTATCCCCACTACCTTCATTTGATGAATCATCCTGGGCAACCTTATTAAATGTGACAGTACTGTCCTTACTTTGTCTGGACGCCATGGCACAATTATCACATACATTTGAAGGGGGGACCACCTTGGCCTCCATACATACAGAACATGTTCTATCTGAAGGTACAGACATGTTAGACAGGCTTAAACAGGCTAATAATGCAAAACAAACGTTTTTAAACAAAACCGTTACTGTCTCTTTAAATATTAAACAGAGCACACTTTATTTCTGAATATGTGAAAAACTATGAAGGAAATATCCAATCTTTACCAAATTTTCACCACAGTGTCTTAATGCTTTTAAAGTATTGCACCCCAATTTTCAAGCTTTTAACCCCTTAAATGAGGAAACCGGAGCCGTTTAATCAATTAACAACTTTAACCCCACTACAGTCCCAGGCACAGCGTTTGCTGCGACTCCACCTGTCCCTGGGGGTTATACGATACCAAATTAAGCCTTCCAGGAACGTTTTCAATGATCACCAGACCCTCTCACATGCAGCTGCATGCACTGCATCCAAAAGAAACTGCGCAATTATGGCGCGAAAATGAGGCTCTGCCTACTATAGTGAAAGGCCCTTCCTGACTGGGAAGGTGTCTAAATGACTGCCTGGCGTCTAAAAACGTTCCCCACACTAAAAGTTTAGAAATATCATTTCAAACTTCGTAAAAAATCTAAATAAAGCAATCGATTTAGCCCACAAGAGTGTCACCAGTGTATAGCCCATAATAAGCCTGCATTCTGTTAAGAGTCTAAGAAAATGGCTTACTGATCCCCAAGAGGGAAAATGACAGTCTTCTAGCATTACACAGTGTTGTTAGAAAATGGACTAGTCATACTTTGAGCAGAAAAGTCTGCAAACTGTTTCCCCCAACTGAAGTTCTCTGGGCTCAACAGTCCTGCGTGGGAACAGCAATTGATTTTAGTTACTGCTGCTAAAATCATACACCTCTTTTAAACAGAACTCTTCATTCCTTTCTGTTTTAGAGTAAATAGTACAACCAGCACTATTTTAAAATAACAAACTCTTGATAGAAGAATAAAAAACTACAACTAAACACCACATACTCTTCACCATCTCTGTGGAGATGCTACTTGTTCAGAGCGGCAAAGAGAATGACTGGGGGGCGGAGCCTGAGGAGGGGCTATATGGACAGCTTTTGCTGTGCTCTTTGCCATTTCCTGTTGGGGAAGAGAATATTCCCACAAGTAATGGATGACGCCGTGGACCGGACACACCAATGTTGGAGAAATAGCAGGTCTGAGAAGATGACCTGAATATAAATAGGCCTTCCTTAGATAAGATTCAAGCTTCCTATCTAAAGGATCCTTAAAGGAAGTGCTATCTTCCATAGGAATAGTGGTACGTTTAGCAAGAGTAGAAATAGCCCCATCAACTTTGGGGATTTTTTCCCAAAACTCTATAGATTTTGCTGGTAAAGGATACAATTTTTTAAACCTTGAAGAAGGAATAAAAGAAGTACCTGGCTTATTCCATTCCCTAGAAATCATATCAGAAATAGCCTCAGGAATGGGAAAAACCCCTGGGGAAACCACAGGAGGTTTAAAAACAGCATTTAAACGTTTATTAGACTGAACGTCAATAGGCCTGGTTACCTCAATATCCAAAGTAATTAACACTTCTTTTAATAAAGAACGCATATACTCTATTTTAAATAAATAAGTAGATTTGTCAGTGTCAATGTCTGAGGAAGGATCTTCTGTTTCAGATAGATCCTCATCAGAAGAGGATGAATTATTATGTTGTTGGTCATTTGAAATTTCATCAGCTAAATGAGAAGTTTTAAAAGACCTTTTACGTTTATTAGAAGGTGGAAATGCAGACAAAGCCTTCATAATAGAACCAGAAACAAATTCTTTAAAATTTACAGGTATATCATGCACATTAGAAGTTGAAGGAACTGCAACTGGCAATGTACTATTACTGATGGAAACACTATCTGCATGTAAAAGTTTATCATGACAACTATTACAAATGACATTCGGTGGAATAATTTCTACAATTTTACAACAAATGCACTTAGCTTTGGTAGAACCGATGTCAGGCAGCAATGTTCCAGCAGAAACTTCTGAGGCAGGATCAGATTGGGACATCTTGCACAATGTAAGAGAAAAAACAACATATAAAGCAAAATGATCTATTTCCTTATATGACAGTTTCAGGAATGGGAAAAAATGCAATAGCATAGGCCTCTGAAAGCAAAAAGCAAGAGGCAAACAAACAAGGGGTATTGAAATAATGAAAAAAGTTTGGTGCCAAGTATGACGCACAACGTAACGTAAACTCTTTTTTGGCGCCAAAAATGACCGGAAATGACACACTTGCGTCACTAATGATGCCGCCGTGTGAAAGGTCTCGGCGTCACGTATGATGCCAGAAGTGACGAAGTTGCATCATAAACATACTTTTTCGCGCCAAGAATGATGCAATAAAGTTTAGTATTTGATGCACCCGCGGGCCTAATACCCGCAATTGCAAGAAGTAGTCAATTGAAAAAAAGACTAAACCCCAGGTAAGAAATACATTTCTTAAAAATGTTTACATTCCCAAATATGAAACTGACAGTCTGCAGAAGGAAATACATGAACCTGACTCATGGCAAATATAAGTACAATACATATATATAGAACTTTATATAAATGCATAAAGTGCCAAACCATAGCTGAGAGTGTCTTAAGTAATTAAAACATACTTACCAAAAGACACCCATCCACATATAGCAGATAGCCAAACTAGTACTAAAACGGTTATTAGTAGAGGTAATGGTAAATTGAGAGTATATTGTCGATCTGAAAAGGGAGGTAGGAGATGAATCTCTACGACCGATAACAGAGAACCTATGAAATAGACCCCCATTAGGGAAATCATCGTATTCAAATAAGTGATGCTCTCTTCACGTCCCTCTGACATTCGCTGTACTCAAGAGAAATCGGGCTTCAACAATGCTGAGAAGCGCATATCAACGTAGAAATCTTAGCACAAACTTACTTCACCACCTCCATAGGAGGCAAAGTTTGTAAAACTGAATTGTGGGTGTGGTGAGGGGTGTATTTATAGGCATTTTTAGGTTTGGGAAACTTTGCCCCTCCTGGTAGGATTGTATATCCCATATGTCACTAGCTCATGGACTCTTGACAATTACATGAAAGAAATCTTCTCAGAAGCGGTCTTACCCTGAATCCTATTCTGTACCCCTGAGATACAATATTCTGAATCCAATGATTTTGGACCGAATTCACCCAAACTTCTTAGAAAAATCTTAATCTGCCCCCTACCGGCTGAGCTGAGAAAGAGCCACACCTTCATGCAAACTTGGGGGCTGGCTTTGATCTCTTAAAGGGCTTGTATTCATTCCAATTTGAAGAATGCTTCCAATTGGAAATAGATTTATAGATTCCTTGGGGAAAAATAAGATTTATGTTCCTTATTTAAGAACGAAAACTGTTAGAAGCTTTAGATTTACCCTTAGATCTTAATCTTGAGGCAAAAAAACTCCCTTCCCCCCCCAGTGACAGTTGAAATTATTGAATCCCACTGTGAACCAAATAATTTATTATCTTGGAAGAAAAAAAAAACATAATTTATGTAATAACTTACCTGATAAATTCATTTCTTTCATATTAGCAAGAGTCCATGAGCTAGTGACGTATGGGAATACACATTCCTACCAGGAGGGGCAAAGTTTCCCAAACCTCAAAATGCCTATAAATACACCCCTCACCAAACCCACAATTCAGTTTAACGAATAGCCAAGAAGTGGGGTGATAAGAAAGGAGCGAAAGCATCAAAAATAAGGAATTGGAATAATTGTGCTTTATACAAAAAAATCATAACCACCACAAAGAAGGGTGGACCTCATGGACTCTTGCTAATATGAAAGAAATGAATTAATCAGGTAAGTTCTTACATAAATTATGTTTTCTTTCATGTAATTAGCAAACTTCGTAAAAAATCATTTCAAACTTCGTAAAAAATCTAAATAAAGCAATCGATTTAGCCCACAAGAGTGTCACCAGTGTATAGCCCATAATAAGCCTGCATTCTGTTAAGAGTCTAAGAAAATGGCTTACTGATCCCCAAGAGGGAAAATGACAGTCTTCTAGCATTACACAGTGTTGTTAGAAAATGGACTAGTCATACTTTGAGCAGAAAAGTCTGCAAACTGTTTCCCCCAACTGAAGTTCTCTGGGCTCAACAGTCCTGCGTGGGAACAGCAATTGATTTTAGTTACTGCTGCTAAAATCATACACCTCTTTTAAACAGAACTCTTCATTCCTTTCTGTTTTAGAGTAAATAGTACAACCAGCACTATTTTAAAATAACAAACTCTTGATAGAAGAATAAAAAACTACAACTAAACACCACATACTCTTCACCATCTCTGTGGAGATGCTACTTGTTCAGAGCGGCAAAGAGAATGACTGGGGGGCGGAGCCTGAGGAGGGGCTATATGGACAGCTTTTGCTGTGCTCTTTGCCATTTCCTGTTGGGGAAGAGAATATTCCCACAAGTAATGGATGACGCCGTGGACCGGACACACCAATGTTGGAGAAATAGCAGGTCTGAGAAGATGACCTGAATATAAATAGGCCTTCCTTAGATAAGATTCAAGCTTCCTATCTAAAGGATCCTTAAAGGAAGTGCTATCTTCCATAGGAATAGTGGTACGTTTAGCAAGAGTAGAAATAGCCCCATCAACTTTGGGGATTTTTTCCCAAAACTCTATAGATTTTGCTGGTAAAGGATACCATTTTTTAAACCTTGAAGAAGGAATAAAAGAAGTACCTGGCTTATTCCATTCCCTAGAAATCATATCAGAAATAGCCTCAGGAATGGGAAAAACCCCTGGGGAAACCACAGGAGGTTTAAAAACAGCATTTAAACGTTTATTAGACTGAACGTCAATAGGACTGGTTACCTCAATATCCAAAGTAATTAACACTTCTTTTAATAAAGAACGCATATACTCTATTTTAAATAAATAAGTAGATTTGTCAGTGTCAATGTCTGAGGAAGGATCTTCTGTTTCAGATAGATCCTCATCAGAAGAGGATGAATTATTATGTTGTTGGTCATTTGAAATTTCATCAGCTAAATGAGAAGTTTTAAAAGACCTTTTACGTTTATTAGAAGGTGGAAATGCAGACAAAGCCTTCATAATAGAACCAGAAACAAATTCTTTAAAATTTACAGGTATATCATGCACATTAGAAGTTGAAGGAACTGCAACTGGCAATGTACTATTACTGATGGAAACACTATCTGCATGTAAAAGTTTATCATGACAACTATTACAAATGACATTCGGTGGAATAATTTCTACAATTTTACAACAAATGCACTTAGCTTTGGTAGAACCGATGTCAGGCAGCAATGTTCCAGCAGAAACTTCTGAGGCAGGATCAGATTGGGACATCTTGCACAATGTAAGAGAAAAAACAACATATAAAGCAAAATGATCTATTTCCTTATATGACAGTTTCAGGAATGGGAAAAAATGCAATAGCATAGGCCTCTGAAAGCAAAAAGCAAGAGGCAAACAAACAAGGGGTATTGAAATAATGAAAAAAGTTTGGTGCCAAGTATGACGCACAACGTAACGTAAACTCTTTTTTGGCGCCAAAAATGACCGGAAATGACACACTTGCGTCACTAATGATGCCGCCGTGTGAAAGGTCTCGGCGTCACGTATGATGCCAGAAGTGACGAAGTTGCATCATAAACATACTTTTTCGCGCCAAGAATGATGCAATAAAGTTTAGTATTTGATGCACCCGCGGGCCTAATACCCGCAATTGCAAGAAGTAGTCAATTGAAAAAAAGACTAAACCCCAGGTAAGAAATACATTTCTTAAAAATGTTTACATTCCCAAATATGAAACTGACAGTCTGCAGAAGGAAATACATGAACCTGACTCATGGCAAATATAAGTACAATACATATATATAGAACTTTATATAAATGCATAAAGTGCCAAACCATAGCTGAGAGTGTCTTAAGTAATTAAAACATACTTACCAAAAGACACCCATCCACATATAGCAGATAGCCAAACTAGTACTAAAACGGTTATTAGTAGAGGTAATGGTAAATTGAGAGTATATTGTCGATCTGAAAAGGGAGGTAGGAGATGAATCTCTACGACCGATAACAGAGAACCTATGAAATAGACCCCCATTAGGGAAATCATCGTATTCAAATAAGTGATGCTCTCTTCACGTCCCTCTGACATTCGCTGTACTCAAGAGAAATCGGGCTTCAACAATGCTGAGAAGCGCATATCAACGTAGAAATCTTAGCACAAACTTACTTCACCACCTCCATAGGAGGCAAAGTTTGTAAAACTGAATTGTGGGTGTGGTGAGGGGTGTATTTATAGGCATTTTTAGGTTTGGGAAACTTTGCCCCTCCTGGTAGGATTGTATATCCCATATGTCACTAGCTCATGGACTCTTGACAATTACATGAAAGAAATCTTCTCAGAAGCGGTCTTACCCTGAATCCTATTCTGTACCCCTGAGATACAATATTCTGAATCCAATGATTTTGGACCGAATTCACCCAAACTTCTTAGAAAAATCTTAATCTGCCCCCTACCGGCTGAGCTGAGAAAGAGCCACACCTTCATGCAAACTTGGGGGCTGGCTTTGATCTCTTAAAGGGCTTGTATTCATTCCAATTTGAAGAATGCTTCCAATTGGAAATAGATTTATAGATTCCTTGGGGAAAAATAAGATTTATGTTCCTTATTTAAGAACGAAAACTGTTAGAAGCTTTAGATTTACCCTTAGATCTTAATCTTGAGGCAAAAAAACTCCCTTCCCCCCCAGTGACAGTTGAAATTATTGAATCCCACTGTGAACCAAATAATTTATTATCTTGGAAGAAAAAAAAAACATAATTTATGTAATAACTTACCTGATAAATTCATTTCTTTCATATTAGCAAGAGTCCATGAGCTAGTGACGTATGGGAATACACATTCCTACCAGGAGGGGCAAAGTTTCCCAAACCTCAAAATGCCTATAAATACACCCCTCACCAAACCCACAATTCAGTTTAACGAATAGCCAAGAAGTGGGGTGATAAGAAAGGAGCGAAAGCATCAAAAATAAGGAATTGGAATAATTGTGCTTTATACAAAAAAATCATAACCACCACAAAGAAGGGTGGACCTCATGGACTCTTGCTAATATGAAAGAAATGAATTAATCAGGTAAGTTCTTACATAAATTATGTTTTCTTTCATGTAATTAGCAAGAGTCCATGAGCTAGTGACGTATGGGATAGCAGATACCCAAGATGTGGAACTTCCACGCAAGAGTCACTAGAGAGGGATAAAATAAAGACAGCCAATTCCGCTGAAAAAATAATCCACAACCCAAATCAAAAAGTTTTAATCTTATAATGAAAAAAACTGAAATTATAAGCAGAAGAATCAAACTGGAACAGCTGCCTGAAGTACTTTTCTACCAAAAACTGCTTCAGAAGAAGAGAAAACATCAAAATGGTAGAATTTAGTAAAAATATGCAAATAAGACCAAGTTGCTGCTTTGCAAATTTGATCAACAGAAGCTTCATTCCTAAAAGCCCAGGAAGTAGAAACTAACCTAGTAGAATGAGCCATAATCCTTTGAGGCGGGGATTTACCCGACTCTACATAAGCATGATGAATCAAAGACTTTAACCAAGACGCCAAAGAAATGGCAGAAGCCTTCTGACCTTTCCTAGAACCAGAAAAGATAACAAATAGACTAGAAGTCTTTCTGAAATCTTTAGTAGCTTCAACATAATATTTCAAAGCTCTTACTACATCCAAAGAATGTAAAGATCTCTCCAGAGAATTCTTAGGATTAGGACACAATGAAGGGACAACAATTTCTCTACTAATGTTGTTAGAATTCACAACCTTAGGTAAAAAATTAAATGAAGTCCGCAACACCGCCTTATCCTGATGAAAAATCAGAAAAGAAAGAGCAGATAACTCAGAAACTCTTCTAGCAGAAGAGATGGCCAAAAGGAACAAAACTTTCCAAGAAAGTAATTTAATATCCAAAGAATGCATAGGTTCAAACGGAGGAGCCTGTAAAGCCCTCAGAACTAAATTGAGACTCCAAGGAGGAGAGATTGACTTAATGACAGGCTTGATACGAACCAAAGCCTGTACAAAACAATGAATATCAGGATGATTAGCAATCTTTCTGTGAAAAAGAACAGAAAGAGCAGAGATTTGTCCTTTCAAGGAACTTGCAGACAAACCCTTATCCAAACCATCTTGAAGAAATTGTAAAATTCTAGGAATTCTTAAAGAATGCCAAGAGAATTTATGTGAAGAACACCAAGAAATGTAAGTCTTCAAGACTCGGTAATAGATCTTTCTAGACACAGATTTACAAGCCTGTAACATAGTATTAATCACTGAGTCAGAGAAACCTCTATGACTAAGTATTAAGCGTTCAATTTCCATACCTTCAAATTTAATGATTTGAGATCCTGATGGAAAAATGGGCCTTGAGACAGAAGGTCTGGCCTTAACGGAAGTGTCCAAGGTTGGCAACTTGCATCCGAACGAGATCCGCATACCAAAACCTGTGTGGCCATGCTGGAGCCACCAGCAGTACAAACGAATACTCCATTAGGATTTTGGAAATCACTCTTGGAAGAAGAACTAGAGGCTGAAAGATATAAGCAGGTTGATAATTCCAAGGAAGTGACAACGCGTCCACTGCTTCCGCCTGAGGATCCCTGGATCTGGACAGATACCTGGGAAGTTTCTTGTTTAGATGAGAGGCCATCAGATCTATTTCTGGAAGCCCCCAGATTTGAACAATCTGAAGAAATACCTTTGGGTGAAGAGACCATTCGCCCGGATGTAACGTCTGGCAACTGAGATAATCCGCTTCCCAATTGTCTATACCTGGGATGTGAACCACAGAAATTAGACAGGAGCTGGATTCCGACCATACAAGTATCCGAGATACTTCTTTCATAGCCTGAGGACTGTGAGTCCCCCCTTGATGATTGACATATGCCACGGTTGTGACATTGTCTGTCTGAAAACAAATAAACGATTCTCTCTTCAGAAGAGGCCAGAATTGAAGAGCTCTGAAAATCGCACGGAGTTCCAAAATGTTGATTGGTAATCTCACCTCCTGAGATTCCCAAACCCCTTGCGCTGTCAGAGATCCCCATACAGCTCTTCAACCTGAAAGACTCGCATCTGTTGAGATCACAGTCCAGGTTGGACGAACAAGAGGCCCCTTGAACTAAACGATGGTGATCTAACCACCAAGTCAGAGAAGATCGAACTTTGGGATTTAAGGATATTAATTGTGATATCTTTGTATAATCCCTGCACCATTGGTTCAGCATACAAAGCTGAAGAGATCTCATGTGAAAACGAGCAAAAGGGATTGCGTCCGATGCAGCAGTCATGAGACCTAAAATTTCCATGCACAAAGCTACCGAAGGGAAAGATCGAGACTGAAGGTTTCGACAAGCTGAAACCAATTTCAGACGTCTCTTTTCTGTTAGAGACAAAGTCATGGACACTGAATATATTTGGAAACCCAAAAAGGTTACCCTTGTCTGAGGAATCAAGGAACTCTTTGGTAAATTGATCCTCCAACCAAGTCTTTGAAGAAACAACACAAGTTGATTCGTGTGAGATTCTGCAGAATGTAAAGACTGAGCAAGTACCAAGATATCGTCCAAATAAGGAAATACCGCAATACCCTGCTCCCTTATTACAGAAAGAAGGGCACCGAGAACCTTCAAAAAGATCCTTGGAGCTGTTGCTAGGCCAAAAGGAAGTGCAAAAAACTGGTAATGCTGGTCTAGAAAAGAGAATCTCAGGATCTGATAATGGTCCGGATGAATTGGAATATGAAGATATGCATCCTGTAAGTCTATTGTGGACATATAATGCCCTTGCTGAACAAAAGGCAGAATAGTCCTTATAGTTACCATTTTGAATGTTGGTATCCTTACATAACGATTCAATATTTTTAGATCCAGAACTGGTCTGAAAGAATTCTCTTTCTTTAGAACAATGAACAGATTTGAATAAAACCCCAGGCCCTGTTCCAGAACTGGCACAATTACCCCAGCTGACTCCAGATCTGAAACACATTTCAGAAACGCTTGAGCCTTTACTGGGTTTACTGGAACGCGTGAAAGAAAGAATCTTCTCACAGGTGGTCTTACCTTGAAACCTATTCTGTTCCCTTGTGAAACAATGTTCTGAATCCAAAGACTTTGAATCGAATTGATCCAAAATCGTAACCTGCCCCCTACCAACTGTGCTGGAATGAGGGCCGCACCATCATGCGGATTTGGGAGCTGGCTTTGACTCTCTAAAAGGCTTGGATTTATTCCAGACTGGAGAAGGTTTCCAAACGGAAACTGTTCCTTTAGAGGAAGGGTCAGGCAAGTGTTCCTTATTCTGACGAAAGGAACGAAAACGTTTAGCAGCCCTATATTTACCTTTAGATTTTTTATCCTGAGGTAAAAAGGCTCCCTTCCCCCCAGTAACAGTTGAAATTATTGAGTATAACTGAGAACCAAATAATTTATTACCTTGGAAAGAAAGAGAAAGCAACGTCGACTTAGAAGTCATATCTGCATTCCAAGACTTAAGCCATAAAGCTCTTCTTGCTAAAATAGATAAAGACATATACCTGACATCAATTCTGATGATATCGAAAATGGCATCACAAATAAAGTTATTGGCATGTTGAAGGAGTTTAACAATGCTATAAGCCTCCAACCAGAAAGTTGAAGCTGCAGCAACATCAGCCAAAGAAATAGCAGGTCTAAGAAGATTACCTGAACATAAATAAGCCTTCCTTAGAAAGGATTCAAGCTTCCTATCTAAAGGATCCTTAAACGAAGTACTATCTGCCGTAGGAATAGTAGTACGTTTAGCAAGAGTAGAGATAGCCCCATCAACTTTGGGGATTTTTTCCCAAAACTCTAATCTATCAGATGGCAAAGGGTACAATTTCTTAAACCTTGGAGAAGGAGTAAATGAAGTACCCAGACTATTCCATTCCCTAGAAATTACTTCTGAAATAGCATCAGGAACTGGAAAAACTTCTGGAATAACTACATGAGGTTTAAAAACTGAATTTAAACGCTTAGTAGTTTTAATATCAAGAGGACTAGACTCCTCCATATCTAATGCAATCAACACTTCTTTAAGTAAAGAACGAATAAACTCCATCTTAAACAAATATGAAGATTTATCAGTGTCAATATCTGAGGTAGAATCTTCTGAAACAGAAAGATCCTCATCAGAAATAGATAAGTCAGAATGATGGCGGTCATTTAAAAATTCATCTGAAATATGTGAAGTTTTAAAAGACCTCTTACGTTTACTAGAAGGAGGAATAACAGACAGAGCCTTCCGAATAGAATTAGAAACAAATTCTTTAACATTAACAGGAACATCCTGAACATTAGATGTTGAAGGAACAACAACAGGTAATGGATTATTACTAATGGAAATATTATCAGCGTTGGATAGCTTATCATGACAACTACCACAAACTACCGCCGGAGGAACAGTTACCAAAAGTTTACAACAAATGCACTTAGCTTTGGTAGAACCGACATCAGGCAGCGCTTTTCAAGAAGTAGATTCTGATCCAGGGTCAGGTAGTAACATCTTGCAATATGTAAAAGAAAAAACAACATATAAAGCAAAATGATCAAATTCCTTAAATGGCAATTTCAGTAATAGGAAAAAAATGCAAAATGAAACAAGCCTCTAGAAAACCAGAAGCAACTAAAAAGTGAGACTGAAATAAAGTGAAAAAAACTGGCGCAAAGTATGACGCCCACATATTTTGGCACCAAGAATGACGCCCATATTTTTTGGCGCCAAAAAAAACGTCCGCAATACACATACGTCAAAAAAAATGACGCAACCATGTGAAAACTTCCGGCGCCAACTATGATGCCGCAAATGACGAAATTTTTGCGCCAAAAAAGTCTCACCCCAAGAATGACGCAATAAATAGAAGCATTTTCTGCACCCGCGAGCCTAACAGCCCGCAATTTTGAAAAAAAGTCAATTGAAAATTTTAAGGTAAGAAAAATAAAATTTATATGCATTTTCCCAAAAAAATGAAACTGACAGTCTGAATGAAGGAATACTGATTATCCTGAATCATGGCAAATATAAGTTTAAACACATATATTTAGAACTTTACATATAAAGTGCCCAACCATAGCTTACAGTGTCATGAATAGAAATAAGACTTACTTACCCTAAGACACTCATCTACATATAGTAGATAGCCAAACCAGTACTGAAACGAGAATCAGTAGAGGTAATGGTATATAAGAGTATATTGTCGATCTGAAAAGGGAGGTAGGAGAAGAAATCTCTACGACCGATAACAGAGAACCTATGAAATAGATCCCCTAGAGGAAGACCATGGTATTCAAATAGGCAATACTCTCTTCACATCCCTCTGACATTCACTGCACTCTGAGAGGGAAAACCGGGCATCAGCCTGCTGCGAAGCACAAATAAACGTAGAATCGAGCACAAACTTACTTCACCACCTCCATGGGAGGCAAAGTTTGTAAAACTGAATTGTGGGTGTGGTGAGGGGTGTATTTATAGGCATTTTGAGGTTTGGGAAACTTTGCCCCTCCTGGTAGGAATGTATATTCCCATACGTCACTAGCTCATGGACTCTTGCTAATTATATGAAAGAAATAGCAATCTCGACTAAAAAGTCATATCAGCATTTCCAAGATTTAAGCCACAAATCTCTTTTAGCCAAAATAGCTAAAGACCTAGATTTAACGTCAATTTTGATAATATCAAAAAAAGGCATCACAAATGAAATTATTAGCATGTTGAATCAAGTTAACAATGGTAGACAAATCATGAACCGATAATTGTTGTGCTAAAGATTCCAACCAAAAGGTTGAAACAGCTGCAACAACAGCCAAAGACATTGTAGGCCTAAGAAAAAGACCTGTAAATAAATAAACTTTCCTTAGATAAGATACAAGTTTCCTATCTAAAGGATCTTAAAATAAATACTATTTTCCATAGGAATAGTAGTACGTTTAGCAAGAGTAGAGAGAACCCCAACTTTGGGGATTTTTAAACTCCAATCTAACTGCTGTCAAAGGATACAATTTTTAAAACCAGGCCTATTCCATTCCTTAGAAATCATATCAGAAATAGCACCAGAAACTGGAAAAACCTCTGGAACCACCACAGGAGGTTTATAAACAGAATTTAAATGTTTACTAGTTATAATATCAAGAGGACTAGTCTCCTCAATATCCAATAATCAACACTTCTTAAACAAAGAACGAATGTACTCCATTTTAAATATATAAGTAGATTTGTCAGTGTCAATATCTGAGGAAGGATCTTCTGAATCAGATAGATCCTCATTAGAGGAGGATAATTCAGTATGTTATCGGTCATTTGAAATTTCATCAACTCTATGAGAAGTTTTAAAAGACCTTTGCATTTATTAGAAGGCGGGATGGCAGACAAAGCCTTCTGAATAGAAACAGCAATAAATTGTTATAAATTCACAGGTATGTTTTGTACATTAGATGTTAAAAGAACAAGAACAGGCAATGTACTATTACTGATGGACACATTCTCTACATGTAAAAGTTTATCAAAACAACTTATTACAAACCACAGCTGGAGATATAATCTCCACAAAATTACAACAAATGTACTTAGCTTTGGTAGAACTGATATCAGTCAGCAGGAATCCAACAGTGACTTCTGAAACAGGATCAGATTGAGACATCTTGCAAATGTAAGAGAAAAAACATCAAATAAAGCAAAATTATCAATTTCCTTATATGGCAGTTTCAGGAATGGGGAAAAAAATGCAAACAGCATAGCCCTCTGAGGCACATAGGAATCGGGTTCAAAATAATGAAAATATTTGGCGCCAAGTATGACGCACAAACAAACAGAGAAATTTTTTTGCCGCTAACATCCGGAAATGACACACTCGCGTCAATGAAGACGCAACCTTGTGAAAGGACTCTGCGTCAACAAAGACACCGGAAATTACGAATTTGCCTCATCGAACGTAACTTCGCGCCAAAAATGATGCAATATAGTTTGGCATTTTGCGCCCTTGCGAGCCTAATTCTGCCCGCAAATTTAAAATTATAGTCAATTTGAAAAAAGACTATACCCCAGGTAAGAAATAAGTTTTCCTAAAAAATTATTTCCCAAATATGAAACTGACAGTCTGCAAAAGGAAATATACTGAAACCTGAATCATGGCAAATATAAGTACAATACATATATTTAGAACTTTATATAAAAACCAAGTGCCAAACAATAGCTGGGATTGTCTTAAGTAATGAAAACATACTTACCAAAAGACACCCATCCACATATAGAAGATAGCCAAACCAGTACTGAAACGGTTATCAGTAGAGGTAATGGAATATGAGAGTATATCCTCGATCTGAAAAGGGAGGTAGGAGATGAATCTCTACGACCGATAACAGAGAACCTATGAAATAGATCTCCCGTGAGGAAAACTATTGCATTCAATAGGTGATACTCCCTTCACATCCCTCTGACATTCACTGTACTCCGAGAGGAATCAGGCTTCAAAATGCTGAGAAGCACATATCAACGTAGAAATCTTAGCACAAACTTACTTCACCACCTCCATAGGAGGCAAAGTTTGTAAAAACTGAATTGTGGGTGTGGTGAGGGGTGTATTTATAGGCATTTTGAGGTTTGGGAAACTTTGCCCCTCCTGGTAGGATTGTATATCCCATACGTCACTAGCTCATGGACTCTTGCCAATTACATGAAAGAA
>NW_026512061.1:22500-27500 GCF_027579735.1 Bombina bombina
AGGAGAAGGTTTAGGAATCAACAGAAAAAAGTTAAACAAGTTACTTTCTCTGACACGGAATATGAGGTGGAGTCCTCAGAGGGAGAAATGACCAATGACTGCACAGAATCTCTAGTTTTAAAACCACTTGAAACCTCTGCAAGCCATGTTTCAAAAAACGAACAGGCAGAGACTTTACCATCAGGAAGAAAAAAACACACAGGGGGAAAAGGGGCAAAGGAACAAAAACAAACACACAGGGAAGGCCAGGAGGGTATATTACACCCCAAACAAAAAATTCAGCTGAAGACCTACCCTACCAGATTAGCAAAACAGATAAAGAAATATGCTTAAATACTAATGTAATCAATCTATCTGATACAATTTTAAATGATGATGAAATAAAGGTATTATCCAAGGGTCTGAATTATGTTCCTTCACAGCACTTCAACTTGTTTAACACTGTGTTAGATGTAAATAAATTCGTGAGGAAATTGTTATTGCGTAAACATTTTGCAGATGCTGAGAAAGAACATAGCAATGTTATTTCTACAAAAGTGGAATCTGATAAAGAATTTTTGTCCTTTTCTGAGCAATGTTCTGTATTTGACCTACAAGGCTTATTAAATGAGAATACACAGGAACTATCAAATACATTAATTACGGAAAGTGATATAGATTTGTCTAAATTTAAGAAGAAAAGCAATTTCTATCCGGTGCACTCTAGAACTCACCCGGTGGAGACCTTCCAAAAAGTAGTTGAGGAAAAACTAAGGGAACTTGATAAGAAAGAGAAGAAACAAAGACATAATTTATCCTTTAAAGAAAAACAGGCACTTAAAAATATTTCAGACAATACCAAAATTGTGGTGAGAGCCTCAGACAAGGGGGGAAATGTGGTAGTACTTAATAGGGATTCATATTTAAAAGAAGCCAGTAGACAATTAAGTGATAAGGAAGTATATGTAAAATTAAAAGAAAATCCAACTTTACAGTACAAAGAAATTTTGAAAGATATAGTAAAACACGCTAGATACAATAATGTCATTAATCAGGCTATTGAGGATATGTTAATCCCAGAGTATCCAGTGACACCTATATTTCACTACCTCCCTAAAACGCACAAAGACATGTTTAATCCCCCGGGGCGTCCCATAATTGCTGGTATAAATTCATTAAATGAATCTCTTTCGGAGCTCATAGATAGTTACTTGCAGCCATTGGTGAAAGAACTTCCAAGCTTTATACAAGACACCACCTCCTTACTGGTAAAATTGCAGAATATTAAATGGAAGTCATCTTATAGGTTTTTGGTGGTAGATGTAACCTCACTATATACAGCCATCAAACATGATAAAGGGCTAGATGCTATTGGATATTTTTTAGATACACATAGCAATTATGATGTGACCACCAAACAATTTATTCTGACATCAATTGAATACCTATTGACCCACAATTATTTTATGTTCGAGGGAGGTTTCTATCTCCAGAGGCGTGGAACCGCTATGGGGGCCAAGTTTGCCCCCTGTTACGCCAATCTCTTTATGGGATGGTGGGAGCGGTTCCACGTCTTTGGAGATGGCAACCCCCTCCGTAATAAGATCATTTTCTATGCAAGATTCATAGATGATCTGATTTTTATAATTGATGGTGAGGAAAGTGAAATAGAAGGATTTTGTGATTATTTGAATCATAATAACTGTGGCATTAAGCTGATAGGGGAACAGCATAAGAGCTCAATCTGCTTCCTGGATATAACATTAAAGGGTAGTGCCACACAGGAGATGATAGAAACAGATCTATTTAGAAAGGCCTCAGCAGGTAATACTATTCTAGCATATAACTCATGTCATCCAAGACATACCCTAAATGGCATTCCCAAGGGTCAATACATAAGGGCCAAGAGAAATTGTACTACTAATGAAGGTTATGAAACTCAAGCTAATTTGATTACTGAAAGATTATTGGATAGGGGTTATTCCCCTAGAGTGTTAGAAAAAGCTAGGAATGATGTAAACGTCATACCAAGGAATGAACTGTTAAGATATCGTAAAAGACAGGGATACAATAAGGACAAGCAGGAAGATAATAGACCCAAATTTATAACAACTTATAGTCTGGAATATGGGGAAGTTTGTAACATCATAAAAGAATGTATTCCTATCTTATATACAGATTTGGCATTAAAGAAAATAATTCAAAAAGGATGTGACTTTATCTCTAAGAAGGGGAAAACTATAGGAAACTATGTTTCTCCTTCTGACAGCTCTGGCAGTGGTTCTGCAACGTGTTGGCTGAAAAAGCGGAAAGGCTTTTTCAAATGCAGAAGGAATGTTTGTAAGACCTGTGATCATGTATCAGAGGGGGAAACATTTGTTTCAACCCATCTTCAAAAAACGTACAAAATTAATTTTTATTTAAACTGTAATACCACACATGTAATATATCTATTGACCTGTAGGGGGTGCTATAAACAGTATGTAGGAAAAACTAAGAGATCCTTAAAGGACAGATTCTTGGCACACCTCAGGTCAATAGATGATATTGAGTCTGACACCCCAATAGCTAGGCATTTTCGAGAGCATCACAACTCTGATGCCAGCCTATTAATGGTCCAAGCAATAGACCATGTACCCCTATGGAAGAGGGGAGGTGACAGAGAAACAAAGCTGAATACTAGGGAAGTATTCTGGATTTTTTCCCTCAATACTATCATTCCGCAAGGATTAAATTTTAGAAGGGATATAGATTTGTATATTTAATATAAATAAGAGAGGAATTTTGTATATTTATACATTAAACAGGGGAAATTATAAATCTAATCCTTAGACTTCCACACTTTATTTAATACATATGTCTTTGTATATTGCCCCTCTATACTATGATTGTTCACTATATGCATTAGGTTATAAGATTATGGACAGAGTTTATGTGTATTTATTCATATTTAATCTTCAATAGTTCATAGTAGTATTTTTAAGTGTATGAACTGAAGTGTTTATCTGAGCTTAGTGACTTTCATATGTATATATGTATCTGTGATTTGTATATATTATAATAGTTATTAACATAGACAATAATTAGATTTCCATCTACTCATTTGAGTCTCTATACCTTTAAGAAATACCTATTTAAGGATAATGAGCTGGGACACCTGTGAGCAGTGAACAAGTGCCTGTAGGCACGAAACATGTCTGCTGCAGATTGCCCAGCTGTCTATGTTAAAATGTCAGTCTTGGTTTAAATAACTGTATCTGCCGATACTCTATGCTTTTACCTGCATTATCAAATAAAGGATTTATGTTTTATCTGCATTTGAGGATCCGGACTTTTCTTTGTATCCTATACACTTTTCAGCGCTATTTGGATGAAGTGAGCGCTGCAGCTTGGATCCCCTGCGCAGAACGTCTATGAGTGACGTCTCCCACGCTCCAGTGTGCCGTAGCCAGGAAGGAGGAAGCATTAGACGGGTAGTGTGAGCGCAAGGCGAGTGTTTGTTACACACACATGGTTTACTTCGTCTACTAGCCATTGCAGCCTACCGTATACCCGCTTGCCTATTATAAGCAACAAACGGCTGAAGAGGAGGTGGTGAGTACTCTGATATCTGACTGCTATCCCTGGTTGATTTGCAGTTTTGGGACTTATTAACTTACAGTGTATACACACGCGGCAGGTACAGACCGGTCTGACACTATCACAGACACATTACCTTGGGGCAGTATACTTATCATTATGGATACTGAGACATCTAGCTATGTTTTAATGGACTTTGGGGAAGACTCCACAGAACATACAACTGAAGAAGATGTGGTTTTTACTATTGATAGTCTCTTCTTTGAAATAGATAACTTGAGAAAGAGAGACATTAAGCTAGAACTTGATGTAAAATCCTTCCTCTTATATAAACATAATAAGCGTATACCAAGAGGCTTGAGGATTAGAAAATTTCCCTCCTTTAGGGTACTAGATGCTGATTTTATATCAAAGTGGAATAACATATTAGATAACTGTTCCTTTGCCCTTATTGAACTTTTGATTGAATATAAACAACAACAAAGATCTGATTTACTAGAGGAGATGAAAAATGTCCAAGAACAGCTGAGGTCATTTCAGAGGGACCCACAATTTAAGACCTATGATAAACAATTTGAAAAAAACATGATATCTTTCCGACAGGAACTCTGGGAGTTTAAATCACATAAGATGACTAGAGACAAACATGACTATGACCATCAAACAGTTTATAGATGGGATAACAATGACAACTTTAACCGTGAACCCAGAAATTATAGGAGAAGGTTTAGGAATCAACAGAAAAAAGTTAAACAAGTTACTTTCTCTGACACGGAATATGAGGTGGAGTCCTCAGAGGGAGAAATGACCAATGACTGCACAGAATCTCTAGTTTTAAAACCACTTGAAACCTCTGCAAGCCATGTTTCAAAAAACGAACAGGCAGAGACTTTACCATCAGGAAGAAAAAAACACACAGGGGGAAAAGGGGCAAAGGAACAAAAACAAACACACAGGGAAGGCCAGGAGGGTATATTACACCCCAAACAAAAAATTCAGCTGAAGACCTACCCTACCAGATTAGCAAAACAGATAAAGAAATATGCTTAAATACTAATGTAATCAATCTATCTGATACAATTTTAAATGATGATGAAATAAAGGTATTATCCAAGGGTCTGAATTATGTTCCTTCACAGCACTTCAACTTGTTTAACACTGTGTTAGATGTAAATAAATTCGTGAGGAAATTGTTATTGCGTAAACATTTTGCAGATGCTGAGAAAGAACATAGCAATGTTATTTCTACAAAAGTGGAATCTGATAAAGAATGTTTGTCCTTTTCTGAGCAATGTTCTGTATTTGACCTACAAGGCTTATTAAATGAGAATACACAGGAACTATCAAATACATTAATTACGGAAAGTGATATAGATTTGTCTAAATTTAAGAAGAAAAGCAATTTCTATCCGGTGCACTCTAGAACTCACCCGGTGGAGACC
>NW_026512062.1:0-66387 GCF_027579735.1 Bombina bombina
AGCACTCAAAGGGTTTAAACATTGCTGCCATCTAGTGCTCAAAAATGTGTATCACTGTTAAAAGCTTTGATGCAAAAACTGCTGCCATCTAGTGCTTAAAAATGTGTATCACTGTTAAAAGCTTTGATGCAAAAACTGCTGCCATCTAGTGCTCAAAAGTTTAAAAAAAATTTGTGCAAAACTGCTGTCTGGTTTTGGAGGTAGTATTCTCCTGGCACCCACCAAACCTAAATTCTTCCATCAGACTGCCAGATAGTGAAGTGTCATCACTCCAGAGACTATGTTTCCACTGCTCCAGTGGTGGAGGCTTTACACCACTCTGGTCAACACTTGGCATTGCTCCGCCATGGAAACCCATTTCTTCAAGCTCCCAACACATAGTTCTTGTGCTGATGTTGCTTCTAGAGACAGTTTGTAACTGTAGTGAGTGACAGAATAGAAGATAGGTGATTTTTACATGCTAACCGCTTCAGCGCTGACGGCTCCGCTCTGTGTGCATGGTCTGCCACTTCATGACTGGGCTGTTGTTGCTCCTAAATGCTTCAACTTAACAATAGTATCACAGTTGAAAAGGGCAGATCTAGTAAGACAGAAAATTAATTACCATGAGGCAAAGGTGGCATTCTATGACAGTGTCACATTTAAAGTCACTTCAATCATGCAACCCCATTTTACTGTCAATGATTGTCTATGGACATTTCATGACTGTTTATGCACCTGTTCGTAATGGATATGGTTGAAACACCTGAATTCACTAATTAGTAGAGGCATCCACATAAAGTGGAGCGCAAACGTTTGGGCCAGAGTGATGAGTTTATTGCAAGGGTTTGCACTCATCTGGCTTACGATTTAAAAGTAAACGCGATCACGTGAGTGCGATCACAATTGAATACCGTTACTTCAGAGCTCTGGTGTTTCGCAAAACAAGTGTCACAAAACACATTAAAAAACCATTACATTACAAAGTACAGATAAACTCATAGTAATACTATCTTTTTAAAATGAGTACAAATAAATATTGCACACAAAAGTTATAAAGGCTCATCAAAGATATGAGGTATCAGGTGTTGGGGAGAAAAAGGACAGGCAAAGGGCTTTAACAAAGATGTATATGTATGCATATACAGTGGGTATTGAAAAGAATCACCCCTTGAAAATAATCACATTTTGTTGCCTTGCAGCCTGAAATAAAGACAGACACATTTTTTGTTTATCCAGTTGTAATTACTCAGTGCAACTTATAAATCCAAGTTAAAGATATAACACCAACATTTCAGGCAAAAATAAAGACAATACAAAAACATAATCACTGAGTTGGAAAAAGGATCACCCCTTGTGTCAGTATTTAGTTGAACCACCTTTGGATTTAATTACAGCCTTTGTCTGTTGGGATATGTCTTTACTAACTTTGCACATCTTGACTGTGATATGTCCTGTAGAAACAGAAGAAAGAGGCGCCACATAGGATAATATTGTCTGCAAAGCAAGCCAACAATACAGAGATAATACCCCTAAGGGTGGCTTCTCACAAGAGCAGCGGCACAACTTGAGTGCCGAGCTGGGCGGTTCGGTACCAAGAGTCGCCCTATAGATTCAAGACACACGCCAAATGTCAGGTCACGTGGTGTGGGGAGACCAATCAGCAGTGGATTCTCTCAATGGGAGGCCGATCACCAAACATCCACAGGAAGGTGTAACAGGAGAGCGTCAGTGGAGCCAAGTCAGTCAATGAATTTCGACCAAAGGATCGTACAAAAGTAAAAAAATGTACAGAGCAAGCAAAATAAAAAGTTTAGACTTTAATTGAGTACACTAAAAACACAGCAACATGTTTCTCAGGAAAACATATGCCGTTTCATCAGGCTGTAAGACAAATTCAAACTACTTGCTCTATATATCTAAAAATGCTGGCCAATCACGGATCCGTGTCAGTATACACCTCTCTATGTCAGGGTCAGCAACTTAGGACATAGAACCCACTCACTGATGATATGGGTAACAATAAACAAGTGTGTTATGACACTGGCCATGAGAGGAAAAGCATTATCCAAAAACTCGAACATTATAAAACATAATATCACAATGATAAAACATCATATCAAAAGATAAAAATAATAAGTTACAATTAGCGAATTAAAAATAAAATAAAACCGAAAACCCATGACTAAAAGCAATATCAAGTAAATATCTATTAGATTGGACAAGACTAGACGTGAACATGGACTCAAATTATTTCACAGTACATCATACTATATAACAAAGTTATTACAGTAACCCTATACAGTGGGATAAAAACAAATCCATCTCTAGTCAACTAGAGAAACATTAAGTATAACCAGAGTAGAATATGGTGACTTGTCTGAATATAGTGTCACAATAGATATGTCACAAGGCCTGCAATATCCAAATGGCAAAAAAACGCTGTGAGCTAACAGACCCCCTTAAATAACACAGGTCAACAAACACGATTTTGAAGGCATTTCAACACTGCTGGCCTTGGCCGACAGCTCACAATGGCAACTATAAGCCAATGTCGTCCCCTATTGACACATGAGAGTACATTCGTAATGCATTGAAAAATGATATTAAGACTACATAGTAGATGTCATCCAGATATCCTAATAAAAGTAACCTGGAGGTCATATATTGTTGAAACATTAAATCAATTAATCATATATTATAAATCGGCATTATATGATGCATTAATATATATATATATATATATATATATAAAGGGTTTGCCCAATGAATATTCTAACTTGGACTATATATCAGAGAGCACATACCTAAATTGTAGCTCTCCTAGTGTAAAATTTGAGTATACTATATAAAGAGTTCCCAAAGTCTACTATTTATTTATAAATATTAAATCTCTAGATGCAAATGCCCCTTGTGCCAATAACATTAATAGAGACTGGACACTCGATTCCAGTACTCAACACTAAAAAATAAAATAAACTGGAAGAAGCCAAAAAGATTTGTAATAGGATAGGTATGAGGCAGATAGAGAACAACTGTCTCCAGAGGTGCCAAAAATACAGTCATTGAAATGCAGCCAGGTCAATATTGAGATTGAGACCAGCGGGATGCATACTCGTAAGCACATGGATCCAGTAGGTCTGCCTCAACCTAAAAAATTGATTATAAAGGTGTGATTTAGGAACAAATTCAATGGGGGTAATAGAAAAACATTTAGTGTCACCATTATATTGGAGATTAGAATGTCTGGGGACACTATGGTTTTTTAGTTTGTTTTTCATGTTACGTTGATGCTCAGACCATCTAATACTAAGTGTTCTGCAGGTACGGACAATGTACTGTAGCCCACAAACACAAGATAAAAGATATATGACATACTGGGAGGCACATAAAATGTGACCAATCATAGAATAGTGACATTGAGTGACATTTGACCTAAAGGTTTTACTGTTTTGTGCAATGCAGTCACATAACTTACATCTGCTGAGCCATGGAGAGATACTTTTACCGCAGTACTATTAGGGACAGTGTTCCTTTTATGTTTAACAATCTTGCTTGGAGCTAGGATAGTTTTAAGGTTAGGGGCTTTCTTGAAAACAATCTTGGGTTTAGTACCTATCAAACTGCCAAAATAGGGTCTTTGGTTAAAATGCCCCAATGTTTAGTAATAATGTTCTTTATCAGGTGATGATTGCATATACAAATTAGCATAACTAGGGGCGAACCTGGTACCCATGGCAGTCCCCCTGGTCTGCAGAAAGAACTTGTCTTGAAATAAAAAAATAATAATTATGTCTCAAGATAAAGGATATAAGTGACATAAAAATTCACACTGGTTTGCAGGAAGATAAGGGTCATGTTCAAGATAATAAGACACAGCCAGGATCCCCAAATTGTGGGGAATATTTGAATAGAGGGCTTGTACATCACAAGTGATCCATAATAGATCTGGAGTGATAATCAGAGATTCAATTTTTCTTGTTTAAATCAGATGAATCCGAATATAGGATTCAAGCCCTAACATATATTTTTGCAAAAAGTGGTCAACATAGGAAGACACATTATCTGTGAGACTGCCTATGCCGGCTATAATGGGACGATCAGGAGGACAAATAGGATTCTTGTGCATCTTTAGCAAATGATAATAAAAGGCCAAGTTGGGTTCATTTGGGACCAAAAACTCCTTTTCTATTTTTTAAAATGATACCGTCCTTGTAGGCATAGTCAACCAGATCTTTAAGAGTCGCCTTATACTGGACGGTGGGATCATGCTTTAGACGACTATAATATAATACATCGTGAAGTATATTTCTAGCTTTTGCGAGATAATCTTCCAGTTTTTCTGCACTACCCCACCGCCCTTATTACCTTGTCTAATGACAAGGGACTTATCTCCTTGAGACTGTCTAGAGCTCTTTTTTCATTAGGATATAAATTATTTCTAACATTTCTGATGTTTTTGGGAATACGGTAAAAATCATCACCAACTAACTGTTTGAATATTTCGATATGTGCATTATTAGTTAGTTGTGGTACAAAATTTAATTTATTTTTAAAATTAGTATGAATATAACCTTCACAAAGTTGTTCGGCTAGGGAGTCAGGTTCAAAAATCTGGTTTAGTCTTATGTCCATAGTGTCTGTTAAGATAGGAATTTTAGTCTTATCTTTAAGTTGTTTTTCTGTAAAATACTTCTGCATTGACAATTTTTGGGTGAATCGATTAAGATCTACAAAAAGGGAAAACATATTATGTCTATTGGTAGGACTAAACGTTAAGACGTGTGAAGATAAATTGAAAATCCCTTTATTCAGTGCCTGTAGTCTTATCTTTTTGACAGCTGTTCCCCATCCTCCCCATCCTCTACACCCTCGTGACCGTAAGGTCTTTTTACTTTTTGGGGGGTCGTCAGAGAGACTACAGGCTCCAAATAACTGGCTATTGTTTTTTGTTTCCAGAATTGTTGGCGTGGGCCCGACTCTAAAAAAAACTGTGCAGGGTCATATTGGCATTTTATGGCCCTAAATTAGGATTAAATGACACATTACTATCATGATGTTGAACCCCAATGTTAGTAGGTGGTATAGGTCTATTATAAGTATTGTGATTATCACTAAAATCACAATTACGTTTATATTGGTGGGGTGCTTTATTGTTGTTTGGTGGACCTCTATACTGAGAGGAATTTCCAGGTGTTCTATCGGCATGTCCTGACCAATGGTTATTTCTGTTAGGTTGAGGATATTGTTTTAAAGTCGGCGTCCTTTGGCGATAGTGATCACCTACCTCAGGATCTCGACTTGATGGGTGGTGATACCCTAAGTCAGTGTCACGTCTTACTGAATCAAAACGGGGGGAATGTTCATAAGAATACTGTTGGAACCTATTACTAGCCCCCATGTTGTCTTGGATAATAGTGATACTGACCATCCTGGTGTTGAGAATTATTATTTGTATGAGTTTTTATATTTCTTTTTATTATTTTTTATTTGTATTTTTGTGGTTATTCACCACAGTCCATTCATTCTCTAAGGTTGTTTGTTGGACCTTCAATGATGGGAATATGTTGACTGTTCTGATCTATATTTTCTTGTGCCACAGAGGATAGAACATGAGTGACTTTCTTTTTATTATATGTAAAAATTCCTCCTTTCAAATAGTCTTCCTCATCTCTAGCAATTGTACGATTCTTAATCTCCATCAAATCTTTTTGATAGGAGTCTGTTTTTCTTTCATGTAATTAACAAGAGTCCATGAGCTAGTGACGTATGGGATATACATTCCTACCAGGAGGGGCAAAGTTTCCCAAACCTTAAAATGCCTATAAATACACCCCTCACCACACCCACAAATCAGTTTTACAAACTTTGCCTCCAAGGGAGGTGGTGAAGTAAGTTTGTGCTAGATTCTACGTTGATATGCACTCCGCAGCAAGTTGGAGCCCGGTTTTCCTCTCAGCGTGCAGTGAATGTCAGAGGGATGTGAAGAGAGTATTGCCTATTGAATGCAGTGATCTCCTTCTACGGGGTCTATTTCATAAGGTTCTCTGTTATCGGTCGTAGAGATTCATCTCTTACCTCCCTTTTCAGATCGACGATATACTCTTATATTTACCATTTTCCTCTACTGATTCTCGTTTCAGTACTGGTTTGGCTTTCTACAAACATGTAGATGAGTGTCCTGGGGTAAGTAAGTCTTATTTTCTGTGACACTCTAAGCTATGGTTGGGCACTTTATTTATAAAGTTCTAAATATATGTATTCAAACATTTATTTGCCTTGACTCAGAATGTTCAACTTTCCTTATTTCCAGACAGTCAGTTTCATATTTGGGATTATGCATTGAATTATCATATTTTTTTCTTACCTCAAAAATTTGACTTTTTTCCCTGTGGGCTGTTAGGCTCGCGGGGGCTGAAAATGCTTCATTTTATTGCGTCATTCTTGGCGCGGACTTTTTTTGGCGCAAAAATTCTTTTCCGTTTCCGGCGTCATACGTGTCGCCGGAAGTTGCGTCATTTTTTGACGTTATTTTGGCGTCAAGATGTCGGCGTTCCGGATGTGGCGTCATTTTTGGCGCCAAAAGCATTTAGGCGCCAAATAATGTGGGCATCTTTTTTGGCGCTAAAAAATTGGCCGTCATTTTTGTCTCCACATTATTTAAGTCTCATTATTTATTGCTTCTGGTTGCTAGAAGCTTGTTCACTGGCATTTTTTTCCCATTCCTGAAACTGTCATTTAAGGAATTTGATCAATTTTGCTTTATATGTTGTTTTTTTCTTTACATATTGCAAGATGTTCCACGTTGCAACTGAGTCAGAAGATACTACAGGAAAATCACTGCACAGTGCTGGAGCTACCAAGCTAAGTCTGCTATAAACTTTTGGTATCTGTTTTCTCCAGCTGTTATTTGTATTGCATGTCATGTCAAACTTATTAATGCAGATAAAATTTCCTTTAGTACTGTTACATTACCTGTTGCTGTCCGTCAACATCTAATTTTCAGAGTGTTCCTGATAACATAAGAGATTTTATTTTTTAAATCCATTAAGAAGGCTATGTCTGTTATTTCTCCTTCTAGTATACATAAAAGTCTTTTAAAACTTCTCTTTTTTTCAGATGAATTTTTAAATGAACATCATCATTCTGATACTGATAATGGTTCTTCTGGTTCAGAGGTTTCTGTCTCAGAGGTTGATGCTGATAAATCTTTGTATTTGTTCAAGATGGAATTTATTCGTTCTTTACTTAAAGAAGTGTTATTTGCATTAGAAATAGAGGATTCTGGTCCTCTTGATACTAAATGTAAACGTTTAAATAAGGTTTTTAAATCTCCTGTAGTTATTCCAGAAGTGTTTTATCTCCCTGATGTTATTTCTGAAGTAATTCCAGGGAATGGAATAATTTGGGTAATTTATTTACTCCTTCTAGACGTTTAAGCAAATTATATCCTGTGCCATCTGACAGATTAGAGTTTTTTGGGACAAAAATCCCTAAGGTTATGGGGCTGTCTCTACTCCTGCTAATGTACTACTATTCCTATGGCAGATAGTACTTCATTTAAGGATCCTTTAGATAGGAAAATTGAATCTTTTCTAAGAAAAGCTTACTTATGTTCAGGTAATCTTCTTAGACCTGCTATATTTTTAGCGGATGTTGCTGCAGCTTCAACTTTTTGGTTAGAAGCTTTAGCGCAACAAGTAACAGATCATAATTTTATAGCATTATTATTATTCTATAACATGCTAATAATTTTATTGGTGATACCATCTTTTGATATCATTAGAGTTGATGTCAGGTATATGTCTCTAGCTATTTTAGCTAGAAAAGCTTTATGGATTAAACTTGGAATACTGACATGTCTTCTAAGTCAACTTTGCTTTCCCTTTCTTTCCAGGGTAAATAATCATTTCGTTCCTTTCCTCACAACAAGGAACAAAAGCCTGATCCTTCATCCTCAGGAGCGGTATCAGTTTGGAAACTATTTCCAGTTTGGAATATATCCAAGCCTTATAGAAACCTATAGCCAGCTCCTAAGTACCTATGAAGGTGCGGCCCTTATTCCAGCTCAGCTGGTATGGGGCAGATTACGTTTTCTTCAAAGAAATTTGGATCAATTCCGTTCTTAATCTCTGGTTTCAGAAACATTGTTTCAGAAAGGTACAGAATTGGCTTCAAGTTAAGGCCTCCTGCTAAGAGATTCTTTTCTTTCCCGTGTCCCAGTTGACACAGCAAGGCTCAGCATTTCTGAAATGTGTTTCAGATCTAGAGTTGGCTGGAGTATTTATGCCAGTTCCAGTTCTGGAACAGGGGCTGGGGTTTTATTTTATCTCTTCATTGTACCAAAGAAGGTCAATTCCTTCAGACCAGTTCTGGATCTATCATTATTGAATCGTTATGTTAGGATACCAACATTCAAGATGGTTACTGTAGGACTATCCTGCCTTTTGTTTAGCAAGGGCATTATATGTCTACAATAGATTTACAGGATGTGTATCTGCATATTCCGATTCATCCAGATCACTTTTAGTGTCTGAGATTCTCTTTTTAGACAAGCATTACCAGTTTTGTGGCTCTACTGTTTGGCCTAGCCTCAGTTCCAAGAATTTTTTTCAAAGGTTCTCGGTGCCCTTCTTTCTGTAATCAGAGAATAGGGTTTTGGTATTTCCTTATTTGGACGATATCTTGGTACTTGCTCAGTCTTCTCATTTTCGAAGAATCTCATACGAATCGACTTGTGTTGTTTCTTCAAGTTCATGGTTGGAGGATCAATTTACCAATCAGTTCATTGATTCCTCAGACAAGGGTAACCTTTTTAGGTTTCTAGATAAATTCAGTGTCTATGACTCTGTCCTTGTCAGACAAGAGAAGTTTAACATTGATATCAGCTTGTCAAAACCTTCAGTCACAATCATTCCCTTTGGTAGCCTTATGCATGGAAATGTTGGGTCTTAGGACTGCCGCATCAGATGCGATCTCCTTTGCTCGTTTTCACATGCGACCTCTTCAGCTCTGTATGCTGAACCAATGGTGCAGGGATTACTCAAAGATATCTCAATTAATATCTTTAAACCGATTTTACGACACTCTCTGACATGGTGGACAGATCACCATCGTTTAGTTCAGGGGGCTTCTTTGTTCTTCCGACCTGGACTATAATCTCAACAGATACAAGTCTTACAGGTTGGGGAGCTGTGTGGGGGTATCTGACGGCACAAGGGGTTTGGGAATCTCAGGAGGTGAGATTTCCGATCAATATTTTGGAACTCCGTGCAATTTTCAGAGCTCTTCAGTCTTGGCCTCTTCTGAGGAGAGAGTTGTTCATTGTTTTCAGATAAGACAATGTCACAACTGTGGCATATATCAATCATCAAGGAGGGACTCACAGTCCTCTGGCTATAAAAGAAGTATCTCGAATTTTGGTTTGGGCGGAATCCAGCTCCTGTCTAATCTCTGCGGTTTATATCCCAGGTATGGACAATTGGAAAGCGGATTATCTCAGTCGCCAAACGTTGCATCCGGGCGAATGGTCTCTTCACCCAGAGGTATTTCTTCAGATTGTTCAAATGTGGGAACTTCCAGAAATAGATCTGATGGCTTCTCATCTAAACAAGAAACTTCCCAGGTATCTGTCCAGATCCCGGGATCCTTAGGCGGAGGCAGTGGATGCATTTTCACTTCCTTGGAAGTATCATCCTGCCTATATCTTTCCGCCTCTAGTTCTTCTTCCAAGAGTAATCTCCAAGATTCTGAAGGAATGCTCGTTTGTTCTGCTGGTAGCTCCGGCATGGCCTCACAGGTTTTGGTATGCGGATCTTGTCCGGATGGCCTCTTGCCAACCGTGGACTCTTCCGTTAAGACCAGACCTTTTGTCTCAAGGTCCTTTTTTCCATCAGGATCTGAAATCCTTAAATTTAAAGGTATGGAGATTGAACGCTTGATTCTTGGTCAAAGAGGTTTCTCTGACTCTGTGATTAATACTATGTTACAGGCTCGTAAATCTGTATCCAGAGAGATATATTATAGAGTCTGGAAGACTTATATTTCTTGGTGTCTTTCTCATCATTTTTCTTGGCATTCTTTTAGAATACCGAGAATATTACAATTTCTTCAGGATGGTTTAGATAAGGGTTTGTCCGCAAGTTCCTTGAAAGGTCAAATCTCTGCTCTTTCTGTTCTTTTTCACAGAAAGATTGCTATTCTTCCTGATATTCATTGTTTTGTACAAGCTTTGGTTCGTAAAAGCCTGTCATTAAGTCAATTTCTCCTCCTTGGAGTTTGAATTTGGTTCTGGGGGCTCTTCAAGCTCCTCCATTTGAACCTATGCATTCATTGGATATTAAATTACTTTCTTGGAAAGTTTTGTTCCTTTTGGCCATCTCTTCTGCCAGAAGAGTTTCTGAATTATCTGCTCTTTCTTGTGAGTCTCCTTTTCTGATTCTTCATCAGGATAAGGCGGTGTTGCGAACTTCTTTTGAATTTTTACCTAAAAGTTGTGAATTCCAACAACATTAGTAGAGAAATTGTGGTTCCTTCATTATGTCCTAATCCTAAGAATTCTAAGGAGAAATCGTTGCATTCTTTGGATGTTGTTAGAGCTTTGAAATATTATGTTGAAGCTACGAAATCTTTCTGTAAGACTTCTAGTCTATTTGTTATCTTTTCCGGTTCTAGGAAAGGCCAGAAAGCTTCTGCCATTTCTTTGGCATCTTGGTTGAAATCTTTAATTCATCTTGCCTATGTTGAGTCGGGTAAAATTCCGCCTCAGAGAATTACAGCTCATTCTACTAGGTCAGTATCTACTTCCTGGGCGTTTAGGAATGAAGCTTCGGTTGACCAGATCTGCAAAGCAGCAACTTGGTCCTCTTTGCATACTTTTACTAAATTCTACCATTTTGATGTATTTTCTTCTTCTGAAGCAGTTTTTGGTAGAAAAGTTCTTCAGGCAGCGGTTTCAGTTTGAATCTTCTGCTTATGTTTTTTGTTAAACTTTATTTTGGGTGTGGATTATTTTCAGCAGGAATTGGCTGTCTTTATTTTATCCCTCCCTCTCTAGTGACTCTTGTGTGGAAAGATCCACATCTTGGGTAGTCATTATCCCATACGTCACTAGCTCATGGACTCTTGTTAATTACATGAAAGAAAACATAATTTATGTAAGAACTTACCTGATAAATTCATTTCTTTCATATTAACAAGAGTCCATGAGGCCCACCCTTTTTTGTGGTGGTTATGATTTTTTTGTATAAAGCACAATTATTCCAATTCCTTATTTTATATGCTTCGCACTTTTTTTTCTTATCACCCCACTTCTTGGCTATTCGTTAAACTGATTTGTGGGTGTGGTGAGGGGTGTATTTATAGGCATTTTAAGGTTTGGGAAACTTTGCCCTCCTGGAGGAATGTATATCCCATACGTCACTAGCTCATGGACTCTTGTTAATATGAAAGAAATGAATTTATCAGGTAAGTTCTTACATAAATTATGTTTTTGTTAGACCATTTTGTTTAGATCCTCATATAATTGTAAAGTTTTAAATTTATCTAAACTATTTTGAATAGTATCAATCTCTTTAGATGTCTTTTCAACTAAAGTTTTTCTGTGAGCAATTAAAGTGTTTGGGAACACTCATTACGTGCATCTTCCCATTTGGAGATTAGAGTAGGATCTTCTTTAAAGGAACAGTTTTTAAAGATCCTCAGGCCCCGTGGGACCTGTTTTTTTTTTTTTTTTTTTTTTTTTTTTTTTTTTTTTTTTTTAAATATTTTTATTTTTTGGAAAATAAAAGTAACAATTGGGGACACGCAGGACCCCTGATCTGAAAGATATAAACAAGAAATTCAGACACGCAGGTCCGAAGTAAATACACATACTGAAAAAGGTACTATGTAAACAAAAAATTTCCCTGAAGCATGCAAATAAGGGTGATATGAAGTCCTATTTCCCTGCTCGGGTAATAAACAAGTTAAAACTAGCCAGTAGGGAAACTAATATGTTTTGGGGTGGGAAGATTTGCGGCGAAAGTAGTTCGCCATTTGAACCCTGGTGTGGGTTCTATAGAAATGGGGGTAGGGGGGGGAGCTGGTATAGGATACCTAATGCAAGTAACATACAAATGATTGGGTATAACACATTGTAAGGGTAGTGGGTGGGCGGTGCTTATTCAGGGCGTAGCATAAATTCCCATACCCTCCCTTATAATATAATGAACCTTAGACTATTGTGGGTTACATAAAACTGGGCCCCCTTCATGGACGATACGGGGCGTTGCTGCACGCCCTCACTAGACTGAGTAGAATAAGCCTACAAATATCTTGTAGGAATAAGCTATCACACTAATAGTATGTCAGTCGACATCAAAGTAGGATGTTCGTGTTAATGAAATTTAATGCCTTCAACATCGCTACCTCTCGCTGTAAAATAAAGACCTAAGTTAAGTATGCCCAGGTTTACGTGTTCCTGGGTTAGACTACCTGTGTGGGATCTCCCTCCGGACCCTGGCCACTGGCCCAGAAGGAGAAGCATGTTATGTGAAAATTGTCTCGGATAATAATGAAATGATGATGCATCCAAGTATAATGTAACATATAGATGTCCCTGCTAGGGGCCCCCTCAAACCCCCAGACCGACAGATACATAAAAAGGTTTATCAGCATCATTGAAGGCATTGTATCGGTAACCTATGTTCAATACAGTAGTAAGATAGCTGCTGTGACATCCGCATCTCGGACCCCTTTAGAAATGTCTCTCCTGGGGCCCCCCCTAACCCACAGGTGAGGTGAAAAGACATGGCGTCCGCTACTAATATCACAGAAGCTAACAGTAACCTGCGTAATAGTAGTAAAACAGCGAGCCCAATTAACATTAAGGTCCCACTTCATAGGTATCAGACCCTTCTTCTAACGGATCTATAGCAGTCACAATGGGGTTCCATTCAATAAGAAAATGGGATGACCCAGAAGATATAGTTAAAGGTTTAGTTCACCTAGTTTAGGGCCCTTGTACTAATAGTGTCATAACCGTCAGACAATGTGAAAGGTTGAAATATTCTCCCTCTTAAAAAGGATATGCATGGAACGGATGTATAACAATTATCACAACAGGAAGTTTGGATAAAATCAACAGCCCCACCAATTGTATGGCGTAGGAGACAAGATGGCTCGGTAACCATATGGGCAGTAACTAACTTAACAGTGGGTTTGAATAGATAGAGAATAATAATAGGAGATTTCAGATAACCATTTCTGATAAGGCTTTAGAATTCTTAAGCTGACTCTCCGTGTATCAGCGTCTTAGTTACGTTTCTACAGTATACTATACAGTCACGAAAGCTTACAGAAAACTCCTAAAGTAATTAATGATACAATGAGCTGTTATAAGGATAAAGAATTGTGAACATTAATACACAGCGCCTGCGTTTACCATAGTTAAGCAGTCAGCACATATCTAAAGACAATCAGTATTCCCCATTATACATAAACTGCAAGTATGTTCATAATATCATTATGCTATTAAAAGTCCATGAGCCGGCATAAGCTCATTACACATCGTGCAGCAAAGATATCTAACTATCGGTTAATGGATTATAGGTAAAATAGATAAATTATTACACTTGTAGAATGGCAGTTCAGATCTGTGATCGTCATATTCTCTTATACTAAGAGTCCTAAAAGTGTAATCGTAATCAAAGGTTTAAGGCATAAACCTACAGTTAAATCCAGTGGGTGGCAAAGAGTCAATTCTGAGATTAACCTGGATTTATAAAGGACTGGTTCTTTCATCCTATTCCGGTTCTATTGTTAGGGCACCATGCAGGAATAAATACGGGCCGTACCAGCTCTAAAGGTAGCAGCTCTTGTCTGATGTAGGTCGCCTCCACTCTAGTTCCACTCTCAGTTCCAAAGGCAGCTGTCGCCTAGCCTCTGGCTGCCGTGCATAGCCCACGACACATCCAACTGCTGCAGGCCCATCCGCAGGCCCCTGAGTGATCAGCTGCATCGCTGCATGATCTCGATCTGCTGCTCCGTCGTCCTGGCCTGCTTGCAACGTTACAGGCAACCCCCTGCGGGCCAAAGCAGACGAAGGCACTTTCGTTGCAGTGTTCGCCCGTTTTCTGGAAGCCAATACCACCAACCCACTGGGTCCATGGTTGGGGAGTTCCTGTCGCCTGTCACCCCGCAGTGCAGCTGCTCCATCCACAGAGATTCCACGCGTGTGGGAGCGTATTGCTTCATCCACCGCTTCTACAACCTGGGTGAGTTGCGCTGAAAGAAGTGTCTGAAGGGTCCTGTACGATAGATGCGCCATACTTTCAGTATTCAGGGATTATTCCCCTGGTTATCGTACACAATATCTTGCAGAAAGGTCAAGTGACGATCTTCCAGAGGCTCAGAATTCTGTTCCATTAGTAGCTTCTCCCGTAGTAATGGCGTCCGCAGTTAGCTGCCTCATGGCTTTAACAAAGTCCTTGGGGTAGTTATCGTTCACAAACTAGAGTCATTTCACTAAAGCACAGTGTAATCCTTGAGTATATATGCCCAAATAATATAATTAGGTATCCTTAAACTCTATATTATAGCTTTTAAATAATCTAATACAGCAGGAGCTCTTAATGTGCGTGTCTGGTCACTTCAGCAGCCGGCTCCGCCCCCCCCCGTGGGACCTGTTTTTATTTTATCAATGTAGCATATCAGCATCAAGCCAATGCCTACACTCAACATTAATTGCCTCCTCTAATTTGGCAAATAAGGCATGGATAGAAAGATGCTCAATAGAGTGTTCTTCATTAGATGTTAAACTCATTGGTGCAATATGAGAGACTAATAATAGTCTTTTGTTATTTCTTTCACCAATAGATAACATAATGAGTAATTGAATAGGGGTAATAATTAGTGTATAAATAAGTGTATAAATAAACCAACTAATAATAAAAAAACGTTTGTTTCAAAGTTCAAATCTCGTGAAAAAATATAATAGAATATAAATAACTATTCATATATAATACCTCTTAGGATAAGAGAACCACCCACATAAATAAAAACTGTTGGTGTGATGAACACCTATGACAATGTCAAAGCTAATTTATGTGAATGGGCACCTAAGACAATGTGTAAAAACTAATTAATATGAAAAAATGGTCTGATAAAAACTCGTCAGACACTGAGTTATCAAAAAATTGATGATAAGTGATGAGGTGACTCTAGTATTATTAGATAAGTAATACAGTATAATACAAGGATACATCTACCTAATAAAACAGTGTAAAAAGTGGAATATTGAAGGTAAAGGATTGATACAAACTATCATATGATAAGGGGAAACATACCTATGATATTAATGAGAAATAAAATACAATTGCAATTCATGAGAAGAGAGACCCGTGAAAGGAGTCCCGCGTTCAACACATACGGATAATATCAGGAGAAAGAGGAGAAAGACACAGCTGCAAACCTCGGGGGCCAAAGCCAGGAGTAGTCAGTCAAATAATAGTAGAACAACAAAGTCCTAGAGAGATGCACTGGTGTGTAATGAGAGGAAACACCGGGAATTGAGGGGCCGCCACTCTTGTTAAATCGATGAGAAGAGATATGTCCTGTAGAAAAAGAAGAAAGAGCGCCACATAGGATAATATTGTCTGCAAAGCAAGCCAACAATACAGAGATAATACCCCTAAGGGTGGCTACTCACAAGAGCAGCAGCACAACCGGAGTGCCGAGCTGGGCAGTTCGGGACCAACAGAGTCACCCGATAGACTCAAGACACACGCCAAATGTAGAGGGAGACCTATTGGATCCATGTGCTTAAGAGTATGCATCCCGCTGGTCTCTATCTAAATATTGACCTAGCTGCATTTCAATGACTGTATCTTTGGCATCCCTGGAGACAGTTGGTCTCTATCTGCCTCATACCTATCCTATTACAAATCTTTTTGGCTTCTTCTGGATCCATGTGCTTAAGAGTATGCATCCCGCTGGTCTCAATCCTAATATTGACCTGGCTGCATTGCAATGACTGTATCCTTGGCACCTCTGGAGACAGTTGGTCTCCATCTGCCTCATACCTATCCTATTACAAATCTTTTTGGCTTCTTCCAGTTTATTTTATTTTTTTAGTGTTGTGTGCTGGAGTCGAGTGTCCAGTCTCTATTAATGTTATTGGCACAAGGGGCACTCGCGTCTAGAGATTTAATATTTATAAATATAATAGTAGACTTTGGGAACTCTTTATATAGTATACTCAAATTTTTCACTAGGAGAGCTACAATTTAGGTATGTGCTCTCTGATATATAGTCCAAGATACAATATTCATTGGGTAAACCCTTTATATATATGATGCATCATATAATGCCGATTTATAATATATGATCAATTGGTTTATTGTTTCAACAATATATGACCTCCAGGTTACTTTTATTAGGATATCTGGATGACATCTACTATGTAGTCTTAATATCATTTTCCAATGCATTACAAATTTACTCTCATGTGCCAATAGGGGACGACCTTGGCTTATAGTTGACATTGTGAGCTGTTGGCCAAGGCCAGCAGTGTTGAAATGCCTTCAAATCGTCGTGTTTGTTGACCTGTGCTATTTAAGGGGGTCTGTTAGCTCACAGCGGTTTTTTGCCATTTGGATATTGCAGGCCTTGTGACATATCTATTGTGACACTATATTCAGACAAGTCACCATATTCTACTCTGGTTATACTTAATGTTTCTCTAGTTGACTAGAGATGTATTTGTTTTTATCCCATTGTATAGGGTTACTGTAATAACTTTGTTATATAGTATGATGTACTTTGAAATTTTCACATCTAGTCTTGTCCAAGCTAATAGATATTTGCTTGATATTGCTTTTAGCCATGTGTTTATTTTATTTTATTTTTAATTAGCTATTTGTAATTTATTATTATTTTTATTTTTATCTTTTGATATGTTTATCATTGTGATATTATGTTTTCTTTTGCATGATGTACCGAGTCCACGGATTCATCCTTACTTGTGGGATATTGTCCTTCCTGAGCACCACAGCAGAGCTGTCTATATAGCTCCCCCTTAACTCCACCCCCCAGTCATTCTCTTTGCTGGCTCTAAGCAGGAAGGGTAAAGGGAAGAGGTGTTAAACTGTTAGTTTTTATTTTATCTTCAATCAAGAGTTTGTTATTTTTAAATGGTACCGGTGTTGTACTATTTACTCTCAGGAAGGACATAGATGAAGATTTCTGCCTGGAGGATGATGATCTTAGCATATGTAACTAAGGTCCACTGCTGTTCCCACAGAAGCTGAGGAGTACAGGAAAACTTCAGTGTGAGGAACGGTTCTTGCTATACAGCAATGAGGTATGTTCAGTCATTTTTCTGCAGAGACTGTGTTAACTCAGAAAGGCTGACAGTATCCCCATTAGGGGAAGGGTAAGCAGTAATCCTAGTATGAAAGAGGTTTTACTAGCTTGCATAAAGGGCTAAGTTTTTTTGGGCACTCAGTTTGTTTATGTAAAATTGGGACAAACATTTGTGTGTTCTGGGAGTAACGTTTTTTATGTTTATGGGACATTTGCTTGAGGGGTCATTTGGCTTATTTTGGGTTTGTTATAACCCACATGTTTTTCAAACTAGGTTTGTTAGATTTGTGTAGGCCCCAGCAACATAGAGTGAGGTGGGCGGGGCCTATTTTCGCGCCTCAGTTGCGCATTTAGTTATACAGACAAGCAGCAAGCAACTTCTCCTGAGGTCCTGATGATCTTCTGAGGGCCTATTCGAAGCTTTAACCCCATATTATTGTTCTTAAGGGCAGGTAGGGGTTTTTAACCGGTTTTAGACAAATTTCAATCCGTTTTTTCATTTGGGGGTTTATTGCTTATTAACTTGTGGTGCAATCCTTCTAAAGCTTAGTGGGTACACTGTTAAAATTTCAGAAAAATGTAAGCAATTTTAACCTGTTTTGCAGTTTGTGTATGCCTTTTTTTCTCTTAAAGGCACAGTAACGTTTTTGCAAATTGTGTTTTTTTCATTAAATAAAGTGGTTTCCAAGCTTGCTCGCTTTATTACTAGTCTGTTAAACATGTCTGACACTGAGGAAACTCATTGCTCAATTTTTTAGAAACCATTGTGGAACCCCCTCTTAGAATGTGTCCCACTTGTACTGATAAGTCTATAAATTGCAAACAGCATATTTTGACTTATAAAAGTTTGGCATTAGATGATTCTCAGACAGAGGGAAATCAGGTTTTGCCATCTAGTTCTCCCCAAGTGTCACAACCATTAACGCCCGCACAAGCGACGCCAAGTACTTCTAGTGCGTCTAATTCTTTCAGCTTGCAAGATATGGCTTCAGTTATGAATACTACCCTCACAGAGGTTTTATCTAAGCTGCCTGGGTTGCAAGGGAAGCGTAGTAGCTCTGGGTTAAAAACAAATGCTGAGCCTTCTGACGCTTTAGTAGCCCTATCCGATATTCCCTCACAATGTTCTGAAGTAGGGATCAGGGATTTGCTGTCTGAGGGAGAGATTTCTGATTCAGGAAAGACGTTCCCTCAGACAGATTCAGATATGACGGCATTTAAATTTAAGCTAGAGCATCTCCGCTTATTGCTCAGGGAGGTTTTAGCTACTCTGGATGATTGTGACCCTATTGTAGTTCCAGAGAAATTGTGTAAAATGGAAAATAGTTAGAGGTTCCTGTTTACACTGATGTTTTTCCGGTCCCTAAGAGGATTTCGGACATTGTTACTAAGGAGTGGGACAAACCAGGTATTCCGTTCTCTCCCCCTCCTGTTTTTAAGAAAATGTTTCCCATTTCTGACACCAGTTTATTTTATTTTTTAGTGTTGTGTACTGGAGTCGAGTGTCCAGTCTCTATTAATGTTATTGGCACAAGGGGCACTCGCGTCTAGAGATTTAATATTTATGACTGGAGGCTTCCGGTGGGAGGAGCTGAACATGAGCAGAGCACGCTGAGCCGTGGCGTGTTGCACCAACAGCTTGTGAGCCAACTTGTTACTCCCCTGTAAATCTCCCGTTGTCGGTGCGGTATTGCATCCTAGGGAGCCGGGCATTTTCATCAAGAACCCAAGCAGGATGCCCGTGGAAGCTAAATATAGGTTTCGTTGCTAGAGCCGCAGTGGCTTCACCGCAGAGACCCTTTTAATCTTGGAATGGTTAACCAGGTGACTGTTTACTAGGTGACTATAATAGAAGGACACCGGTATTACTATACCATTGGTATCTCAGCAGACGCTATTAACTCTTCTGCCGGTATCTCGTATGAGCGAGAATAACATCATGGCCGGCTAATGCTAACCGGTTCACTGCGGAAAGAAAGAAAAGCCACCTGTATCGGACCCGTTGTGGGATGGTCTTACCCCCTAGGGCCCGGCACCACTTTAACCCATATAATTAACAAGAAGAAGTGAGTTGGATCCACTACATTGGATACATAGAGTTCGACACAACTTCAGCAGTAGCAATATCCTGTGCGCCTGGTGCAGCGATGATCCTTGGATATATTTTCCACAGGTGACAAGCTGCTACAGTTCCTCACAAAGACATTAGACGGGTGTGCTACATCTGGCCTCCTACAGCGGATTTGGTCAAAGCCTTCTCGGCTAAGTCTGATACGGCATCGGATCTTTAAAAAAAGCGCAAGTATACCCGCTCCCGTGTTGGGGCTAATTATATGACTGTTCCTTATATCTCTTTTTTTCCTGCTTCAGGAGAACTGGGCTTGTGTTGCTGGCTTACTTGTAGAGCTCCACAGGCTCAAGTCAGCTAAGCCTAACGGGTGTAACCTGTGGAGTGCAAGTCATCTTAATATTGCTGGTGCTGTCTTGCACACTATCTATAATCAGTTTCCATACTGCTTCCTGTATAAACTGTAACAACTAAAATGAGTTATATAGCTATAGACAGAGAAGACAACAAAGTCTCCAGATATACTGAATAAAGACTAAGGAATAACTACAATGGACTACGGGCTTAATTTTATGTAATATATGGTGCCAGGGTGTTATAAATCAGCCCACCAAGCCTAGAAGTCACTCAACATTACTCGCCCAATGCAAAACAGCTTCATAATTGTATTATTAATATCACTGTTTATGTATTCTGCTGGTAACTAGGTGGCTTCTGTCTGTACAGTAACTTATGTTATGTGATTGTCTATTTTCTAACATCTGTGGGAGATATTTATTAATATATAAATCTGTCAGGAAGAATTTTTAAACTGACCTTACAGCAAGCATATATTAGAATTAGTTAGCAGGTTCACATCTAAGATACCTTTCTACCATCCTGGTGGTATAATTTCTGTCCTAAAAAGAATTAAGGCAGAAATTTTCCTCTTTCCAGTATTATACTTAAGGTATATTCACCGATTCAATTTATGTACACTTAATTTATTTACACTTAATTTATTTTCACTTAGCAGAAATTTTCCTCTTTCCAGTATTATACTCAAGGTATATTCACCGATTCAATTTATGTACACTTAATCTATCTACACTTAATTACAATTAATTTATTCTCACTTAATTTACTTACACCTTTAATGGCACATCTCTATGTATAGGTGTGTGTATGTATGTGTATGTGTGTATATATATATATATATATATATATATATATATATGTATATGCGCGCGCATATTCTTACACGCTTACTTAGCCATTAGGCGCTTTATTTATTTATTTATTTTTGTGGTTATATTGCACTATAAATACAGCCTTATTAGCTGATATTTTTAACACTTTATTGCACTGTTTTACTGTAGTTTTCTTTTCACTTTGTACTTCACTCTCTTCTTAATAGAGTGTGCACTAAGGGAAAAAGTCAGTATTATATATGGACAGATATATCTTGTCCTCTAAACTTAATTCACCAACCATGCCAGTAAACAAAAAGATAGGAAGAACCGTACATCAGACATCTTGCCTGAAACAGTAAAAGAGGTTGCATCCTCTAAATCTGATATCCAACTACTAGTAACCCAGCTATCAGAAATATTTCTACCTCAATTTGAGTTATTACAGTCCCAGATGGTCAGCCTCACAGCTGAGATTAGACAATTTTCAAATAGACTTAACGAGGTTGAAATAGAGTCTCGGAAACAGAGGACGCTAATAAATAGCCAAGCAATCCAACTGTCAGATCACGCCAAACACATTAAGACTTTACAAGATCGCTTAACAGATATTGAGGACCGTTCGCGTCGTAATAATTTAAAGATAGTAGGCCTACCAGAGTCTAATGAATTTACTGATCTCTTACACTTCTCTTCTATATACCTCCCTCGATTGTTAGGTTTGCAGCAACAAAATACCCCTATATTGATTAAAAGAGCACACAGAATAGGCCCGCCAAGGAAAACAATGAATGGGGTCAATTCAAAACAGAGCGGTAATGGTCAAATTCAAAATTATCAAGATAAAATGACACTACTGCGACTTTACAGGAAAATTGGACTAGTGCGGATAGAGGAGGCCAAAATCCTGATTTTTCAGGACTTCTCTAGTGAAACCTCTCAAAGAAGGAACGCTATGGCCCCCTACTGCACTAAGCTAATCAACCGCAGGTCACAAGGCTAGGTTAATCTATCCAGCCAAAATAACAATAGAAGACAAGGACACCACACACAACTTTGTTAAATGAATAAGAGGCCAGACAATTCTGTATTGACTTGAAAATTATGATATAAGATAAGGGAGCTGACCACAATTAATATTTATATTAGTGGGTCTTCTGTGATGCTGTCACTTGGTAGACAAATTTTGTTTTTAGTGTTTTTGTTGGGTTTTTTTTTTTTTTCTCTTCACCTTACCACCTTCCTCACAACCGGATTCAAGCATAGAAAATAGGAGATATTCTTAAGTGGTTTCATGGAATATTGGGGGAATTACTTCCCCTATTAAAAGGAAGTTGATTGTTAAACAACTAGGTAAACATAAACCCGATCTTGCTTTCTTACAAGAAACCCATCTTAAAGTTACAGAAGTTAACAAACTTAAATAAAAATGGGCTGGTCATGTAATCGCTTCTCCGTGAAATAAGAGGAAAAGAGGAGTGGCCATTTTGTTTAACAAGAATCATCTGTCCTATAAGGTATTGAAACAAATTCTAGATAAGGAGGATAGATGGCTCCTGGCTGAGATTGAGATAGGGAATACTAAGTACATTTTATGTAATATATATGGACCAAATCAGGTTGATGCAGATTTTTGGAACAAACTCACCATGTTCCTATCTCAGTATATTGGACAAAATTTGATCCTTGTAGGAGATTTTAATTTAATCCCAACTTCATTACTAGATAGATGTACCCCAAATACTTCTCATTTCCCTAACATGAAGGTTAAAATTTTTTGTTAGATTTGTACACAATATATGGCGTATCAAATACCCAGATGCTCAGATATTTTCCTGCAAGTCTAAATCACACAGAGCATTCTCTAGAATAGATTTCTTTCTGATTTCAAGTCCTATGTTAGCAATGAATATTGATGCCCAAATTGCTGACATAGTCATTACTGATCATGCTATTATTTCTTTAAGCATACACACCAAGAATTCAACTACTAGCCCAGTAAATAATTTTTATTTTCCTAACTTCCTGTCCCAAGACAAGAAGTTTGCCAGCTGGTTGGGCCAGAAGTGGCGAGATTATCAAGGTTTTAACAAGGAGTATCTTGAAAAAACAGAGATTTACTGGGAAGCTGCAAAAGCGTACCTTAAAGGTGAAGTTAAGGCATATATGGTAATAAGGAAAAGACAAGCTAGTGCACGCGAATTACAATTGGCTAATCAACTTAGTAATGCTTATAAGAAGTATATTAATAGCCCCTCTAGAATGCTCTGTAACAAATATCAGACGGCCAAACAGGAACGGGATCTTTTTTTCAAAGAGAAAACACTGCGGTAAGATATTAGAATTAATGCAAAGTATAGTGGACAATTTGGTAGGTCAGCTAAATTTTTGGCCAGATTAAATAAGACTAGGAAAAAAAATAATATAATTGAAGCTATTAGGGATGGCCAAGAAAGATATACAGATCCATCAGAGATTAAAGAAATTTTTTATAAGTATTTTCAAAACATTTACGCAGCGAATGAGATTAACTCTGAAAATAAAAATAGCTTCTGGAATAGAGTCAAAATCCTTAAAATTACCTCAGCTTTTCAAGAATCTTTAAACAGCCCAATTACGGTGGAAGAAGTGGCAGAGGCAATAGATTATGTTAAGAGTAATAAAGCACCTGGCCCCGACCAGCTCCCATCAGAATTTTATAAGATCATGCGAAACGATCTGCTTCCTATCTTGGTTAAGCTGTTTAATGAATATTTTATAACATGGAATCCTATGTCTGAATACTTCTCAGCGTCGGCTGTTAAGCTAAGCCTTAAGAAAGATAAAGATCCTCTTAACCCAGCCTCGTATAGACCTATATCGCTCTTAAACGTAGATTATAAACTACTTACTTCTATAATGGCTAAAAGACTTAAACCAGGCATGGATCAAATAATACATGAGGATCAATCTGGTTTTATGCCCAGGAGGTCCTCTATTAGAAATCTACGACGTGTCACCACCATTTTAGAATATTTTTGGGTTAATACCCAGGAAAATAAACATGGCATGAAACAAGATTACGCATTGTTAACAGCCGACGCTGAGAAAGCTTTCGATTCAGTAACCTGGGACCACTTATATGTTGCTCCTGATAGATTTGGCTTTAGTGGGAAATTTCTTTCACTGATTACGTCTATTTATAACTCACCTATGTCCTACTTCTTAGTTAATGGTACTCCAACTACTAGATTTCATATCCATAAAGGAACGAGACAGGGGTGCCCCCTCTCGCCCCTTTTATTTAACATTGCCATAGAACATCTCGCAATCTTGTTAAGAGATACCTTACAAGGTATAGAAATAGGAGACCAACGAAGTATTTTATCGCTTTACGCGGATGATATGTTATTATTTTTGCAAAACAGTAAAGTAAGTATCCCCTTGGTTCTTGATATATTTAGACAATTTAGCTCTTTCTCAGGGTATAAATTAAATCTGAGCAAATCTGAAATTATATGGATACATCAAAATAAAGATAGCTGTAAGGACCATCCGTTCCAGGTTACAGGAACCATAAAGTACTTAGGAATCAATCTACACAGGAACCCCAATTATTGGTATAATAATAATTTCTCTATTTTTTTTTCCCAATGCTGCTGAGAAATTGAGCAGATGGACTACGTTCCCTATCTCACTCTCAGCCAGAATTATGTTGGTAAAGTCTGTCCTCCTCCCACAACTAATATATCTCTTTCACAACCTTCCCCTTTTTGTATCTAATAAAGATTTAAGGCTCTTTAATAAAAATTGCTCATCTTTTCTGTGGAACAGGAAAAGGCATCATCTATCCCGAGCCAAATTATATCATTTACCAGAATTCTGAGGATTCTCTTTCCCGATATAAAATGGTACAATATCTCTATATTGGCACGTTTTGCTTTTGACTGGATTACAGATACCAGCTACTTTACAAACTCTTTAATTGAAAGACAATTGGTCGCTCCTCTTTTACTCAAAGCTATCATTCACTGCCCAGCTATTCAGCTGCCAACAGATATTAAAAAATTATCGGTAATTCGTAATGTGGTTTTAGCATGGCAAAAGCTTTGCATGGCCTTGGATATAGACTACCGAAGATCCTCATACCTTCCTATTAGAGGCAATAACTTATTTCCCCCAGGCTTGTCATCTGACATATTTATAAAGTGGGAAGAGAAAGGGTTAATTCATGTCTCGCAACTTCTGGATAATGACTGTAAAGTAAGAACATTTGATTCTATTTTTCTAGAATATAATTTATCAAATAAAAATTTCTATGCGTACCTGCAACTTAGACATTTTATAAATGGACTCCATAATGTCAGACAAGGCTATAAAGATTTTGGCGAACTTAAAGACTATACTATTTTACATAAAAATGGTATCCATACTATCTCGCTAATTTATAATATTTTAATGTCGAAACAAGGACAATTGGGATTAGAAACTCTAGCTGGTACATGGAGGCCTCATTTTAAAGAAATAACACCAGAAAAGATTAAACTCAGTATTAAGCGAGTAAAAGAGGCCAAAATCCCTACTTCTTGGAAAGAATCCCATATCAAACTAATTAACAACGCATACATCACACCAAGAATACTAGCTAAGTGGACAGGTAATAACTCTGTTATTGTGACTGTTTTAAATGTAAGAAACCCAATGCTGACCTTCTACACTGTCTATGGTTCTGCCCTAAAATCAGACAATTTTGGCTCAAAATATTTTATTGGTGGTCCAAAATTTCCCATGAAAACTTTACAATAGATATATTTCAAGTTTTTTTCTTAACTAATGAGACCACTACTAAATTCTTCAAAACTATTGATATATTAATTTTATTAGGTCGCAATCTAATTCTCCGATATTGGAGTTTATTCACAGATTATGTTTGAACAATTAAACAGTAATTCTTTACTCTACAACCAGATTCAATGTTTTCTTGACAAATGGCTTATCTTAATTTTAGATCAACCAAATAATTTACAATACTCATTAACAAAGTGTTTCCATAAATCAGATTTTTTTGGAACTTTGGTCCTGAATAATATATTCCCTTCTACCTGTTATTAATAACGTACCTGTATCTAGATGATGAATACGATGTGGAGTTGGAGATAAAGGAGCCCCTCTCCTTTTTTTTTTTTTTTATTATTTATTTTATTATTTTTAGGTAAATAAGAAACAGTGGCACAATTGTATAATAATAGAAGTTCAAGATTTTAGAACTTAATAAAATAACAATGTCATAATATTAATAAGCTATCATAAAGTAACTATGATGTTTAAAAGATTTAATTATTGTTTGTTTTTTTTCTACATGCTGTTATAAAGGGTTAATATGTTCTCTTCTTTCTGTTCTATGTACAATTATTTTTTTGTATTTTTGACAAATATCTATTTACTGAAATGTAATGTGTGCTTGGAGACAAATAAATTATTTAAAAAAAAAATCTTTCTGTATTTTTACTCGGTTTCAGAGTTACATAAAATATATTTTAAAAACTCTCAGAAAAAGACAGACCAAATTTGCCGCTGCTCAGCATTGTGAACTCTAACGAAGTTAGCAATCTGACAAATGTCACTGGTCTGTTAATGTAATAGATATGGAGCCTCTCTAAGTGGCACCTGCAAGGAATAAAAGCTGCAGGAATAGAAGTAAAAATAGTATCATGGTCAGGGGCAGCCGGTTATACCCAGACAGTTTAAAGGGACAGTCTACTCCATCACTGTTATATTAATATACTTTTTACCTCTTTGATTATCTTGTATCTAAGCTTCTGCAGACTGCCCCCTTATTTCAGTTCTTTTGACAGACTTGCATTTTAGCCAATTAGTACTGACTCATAAATAACTCCACAGGAGTAAGCACGGTGTTATCTATATGTCATGCATAGTGCTGATAAAAGGTGGTCTTCAACGGCTTAGAAATTAGCATATCAGCCTACCTAGATTTAGCTTTCAACAAAGAATACCAAGAGAATAGAACAAATTTACAAGAAATACAAGAAAATTGGAAAGTTTTTTTTAAAATTGCATGTGCTATCTGAACCATGAAAGTTTAATTTTGACTTTACTGTTCCTTTAAGCAACCTGTCTTAGACCTAGATTTGGAGTTTGGCGTTAGCCGTGAAAACCAGCGTTAGAGGCTCCTAACGCTGGTTTTAGGCTACCGCCGGTATTTGGAGTCACTCAAAATAGGGTCTAACGCTTACTTTTCATCCGCAACTTTTCCATACCGCAGATCCCCTTACGTCAATTGCGTATCCTATCTTTTCAATGGGATTTTTCTAACTCCGGTATTTAGAGTCGTTTCTGAAGTGAGCGTTAGCATTCTATTGGCTGTTCCGATCAGCCAATAGAATGCAAGCTCAATCTGATTGGCTGATTGGATCGGATTGAACTTGATTCTGATTGGCTGATTCCATCAGCCAATAAGAATATTCCTACCTTAATTCCGATTGGCTGATAGAATCCTATCAGCCAATCGGAATTCGAGGGACGCCATCTTGGATGACGTCATTTAAAGGAACCGTCATTCGTCGTTCAGTCGTCGGCCAGGATGGATGTTCCACGGTGGAGGTCTTCAGGATGCTGCCGCTTCGCTCCGGATGGATGCCGCTTGGATGAAGACTTCAATCGGATGGAAGACCTCTTCTGCCCCGCTTGGATGAAGACTTCAGCCGGATCATGGACCTCTTCAGCCCCCCGCTTGGGCTTGGATCAGGACATCGGAGGAGCTCTTCTGGACGGATCGGTGTGATACCCGGTGAGGTGAAGACAAGGTAGGATGATCTTCAGGTTAGATTAGGGGTATGTGGGTGGTGGGTTGTAATGTTGGGGGGCTTGGGTATTGTATGTTTTTTTTTACAGGCAAAAGAGCTGTATTTCTTGGGGTATGCCCCGCAAAGGGCCCTGTTCAGGGCTGGTAAGATAAAAGAGCTTTGAACTTTAGTAATTTAGAATAGGTAGAAAGTTCCACTAGTGTGGCGCTTACCGTTCCTGCGAGGGTCAGAGGTCCTTTCACTGAGCAGCGTCACTTCAGCGTGTCCAAGAGGTAACAGTGTGTCACTTCCGTTCCGCTCCTCCGTGCAGACTGTGTAGAAAATCCGGAAGTAGGGAGCCCAGCCGACACGCCTCTGTCCAGGCGTGATAGGAATACAAAGTGCAACAGGAAAAAACGGCTACAGGGCTACAAACCTACTCAATCCAATGAATGAAAGGGGACAGCATAAAAAAGTTATAAAAGTAAAAAGGCTTTATTGTGTATCACTTAAAAACAAGTAGAGCCGTAGCTCAAAACAGCATACACTGACAAAAGGGGTAACAGTGCAGCACAGCAGACATGTTTTGTGTGTCCTCAGCACACTTGTTCACTGCTATCTGATTGCTGCCACTGTTACTCCTATTTAAAGGAACAACACACATTAATTAAAAACAAAAATTAACCCCTTATTGTCCTGTTGAATTAAGTATGTTAGGCTAAACTAATGACAGAATAATGTTGGGTACAGAGAGGGAGTTCAAGCAGCAGGATTATAAACAAATTAGTGTATTGTACAACAAATATTCAATAAAAATCTAAACTGGCTCAATTAGGAACAGCTTAACAAGAAAAAGTATGTGTATACATTTGTATGTGTTCTCAGATCATCCTACTGCTGACTCATATTAGAGGTACCTCAAATAGATTAGAGGAAGGGGATACAGACACAGGCAAATTCCTAAATGTAAAAGTGCAACATAACCTAATGTACCCATAGTCCCTAGTTGTAGAGCCCTAGAATTAATATGTTATATTTTGGTGAACAGTTATAATACACTATTATTGGCTATATGCACTATTAGTTTTTGAAAATGGTATAATTTTACCGGGTATCACCTTGGTATAACAAAAAAGGAAATATAGTGCTAGTGTCAGATAAACAGATTGACATCGCTTTCTTTATTAATGCCATATGGATGTCTGGTGTTAAGTAAAAAATCCATTGGGCTTCCTTGTAGTCCAGCCTTGGATTCTGTCACCACCCCTTTATGTGGTGGTACATGGTCAATTGCCTGTATGGACAAAAGGGCAGCATTGCCCGAGTGTTCAGATTTAAAGTGTCTGGCTACGGGAGTGAAGATATCTGGGTCTTCTATATCCCTGACATGTTCCTGGGCTCTGTCCCTAACAAGTCGTTTGGTTTTCCCGACATATTGTATATTACACCCCCTGCAGGTCAGCAGGTAAATCACATGATTGGATTTACAATTAAGGTTGAATCTAATATTATATGTGCGACTTGTTGATGTGGAGGTAAAGTTTGCCCCTTCCACTACGTGTCTGCAGGTTTTGCACCTTTGTGTCCTACATTTGAAAAAGCCAAACCTTTGTGGGAGCCAAGTACGTGCATTGGCACTTGCGAGATCTGAGGGTGCTATAATATTTCCAATAGTCTTACTTTTTCTTGCTACACATCTGCAACCCTCCGTAGCTATCTGAGCCAAATTTGTATCGGTGGCCAAAATAGGTAATGATTGTTTAATGATATCACAAATTTTGTGATATTCTAAACTGTACGGTGTACTGAACACAAGTTTACCCTCTTTTTGTGTATTTTGTCTGGTGCCACTTTTTTTGTTGGTTTTATGTTTGTACACTAACAAATTTTCTCTTGGAATTTTTTCCACTTCTTCTTTGGTTTGCCTCAACAAAGGTAAAGGATAGTCTCTTTGCAAGAGTCTGTGCTCAAGTATTTGACACTGGATATCAAACGTTTTTGGTATCCAGTGTCAAATACTTGAGCACAGACTCTTGCAAAGAGACTATCCTTTACCTTTGTTGAGGCAAACCAAAGAAGAAGTGGAAAAAATTCCAAGAGAAAATTTGTTAGTGTACAAACATAAAACCAACAAAAAAAGTGGCACCAGACAAAATACACAAAAAGAGGGTAAACTTGTGTTCAGTACACCGTACAGTTTAGAATATCACAAAATTTGTGATATCATTAAACAATCATTACCTATTTTGGCCACCGATACAAATTTGGCTCAGATAGCTACGGAGGGTTGCAGATGTGTAGCAAGAAAAAGTAAGACTATTGGAAATATTATAGCACCCTCAGATCTCGCAAGTGCCAATACACGTACTTGGCTCCCACAAAGGTTTGGCTTTTTCAAATGTAGGACACAAAGGTGCAAAACCTGCAGACACGTAGTGGAAGGGGCAAACTTTACCTCCACATCAACAAGTCGCACATATAATATTAGATTCAACCTTAATTGTAAATCCAATCATGTGATTTACCTGCTGACCTGCAGGGGGTGTAATATACAATATGTCGGGAAAACCAAACGACTTGTTAGGGACAGAGCCCAGGAACATGTCAGGGATATAGAAGACCCAGATATCTTCACTCCCGTAGCCAGACACTTTAAATCTGAACACTCGGGCAATGCTGCCCTTTTGTCCATACAGGCAATTGACCATGTACCACCACATAAAAGGGGTGGTGACAGAATCCAAAGGCTGGACTACAAGGAAGCCCAATGGATTTTTTTACTTAACACCAGACATCCATATGGCATTAATAAAGAAAGCGATGTCAATCTGTTTATCTGACACTAGCACTATATTTCCTTTTTTGTTATACCAAGGTGATACCCGGTAAAATTATACCATTTTCAAAAACTAATAGTGCATATAGCCAATAATAGTGTATTATAACTGTTCACCAAAATATAACATATTAATTCTAGGGCTCTACAACTAGGGACTATGGGTACATTAGGTTATGTTGCACTTTTACATTTAGGAATTTGCCTGTGTCTGTATCCCCTTCCTCTAATCTATTTGAGGTACCTCTAATATGAGTCAGCAGTAGGATGATCTGAGAACACATACAAATGTATACACATACTTTTTCTTGTTAAGCTGTTCCTAATTGAGCCAGTTTAGATTTTTATTGAATATTTGTTGTACAATACACTAATTTGTTTATAATCCTGCTGCTTGAACTCCCTCTCTGTACCCAACATTATTCTGTCATTAGTTTAGCCTAACATACTTAATTCAACAGGACAATAAGGGGTTAATTTTTGTTTTTAATTAATGTGTGTTGTTCCTTTAAATAGGAGTAACAGTGGCAGCAATCAGATAGCAGTGAACAAGTGTGCTGAGGACACACGAAACATGTCTGCTGTGCTGCACTGTTACCCCTTTTGTCAGTGTATGCTGTTTTGAGCTACGGCTCTACTTGTTTTTAAGTGATACACAATAAAGCCTTTTTACTTTTATAACTTTTTTATGCTGTCCCCTTTCATTCATTGGATTGAGTAGGTTTGTAGCCCTGTAGCCGTTTTTTCCTGTTGCACTTAATTTAGAATAGGGTAGGGCATTTTTTTATTTTGGGGGGCTTTGTTATTTTATTAGGGGGCTTAGAGTAGGTGTAATTAGTTTAAAATTGTTGTAATATTTTTCTTATGTTTGTAAATATTTTTTTATTTTTTGTAACTTAGTTCTTTTTTATTTTTTGTACTTTAGCTAGTTTATTTAATTGTATTTATTTGTAGCAATTGTATTTAATTAATTTATTGATAGTGTAGTGTTAGGTTAATTGTAGGTAATTGTAGGTAGTTTATTTAATTAATTTATTGATAGTCTAGTGTTAGGTTTAATTGTAACTTAGGTTAGGATTTCTTTTACAGGTAAATTTGTAATTATTTTAACTATTTTAGCTATTAAATAGTTCTTAACTATTTAATAGCTATTGTACCTGGTTAAAATAAATAAAAAAGTAAAAATGAATAATATAAAATAAATAAAAAAGTAAAATAAATACAAAGTTACCTGTAAAATAAATATAAATCCTAAAATAGCTATAATATAATTATAATTTATATTGTAGCTATATTAGGATTTATTTTACAGGTAAGTATTTAGCTTTAAATAGGAATAATTTATTTAATAAGAGTTAATTAATTTCGTTAGATTTAAATTATATTTAATTTAGGGGGGTGTTAGTGTTAGGGTTAGACTTAGCTTTAGGGGATAATACATTGATTAGAATAGCGGTGAGCTCCAGTCGGCAGATTAGGGGTTAATGTTTGAAGTTAGGTGTCGGCGATGTTAGGGAGGGCAGATTAGGGGTTAATACTATTTATGATAGGGTTAGTGAGGTGGATTAGGGGTTAATAACTTTATTATAGTAGCGCTCAGGTCCGGTCGGCAGATTAGGGGGTTAATAAGTGTAGGCAGGTGGAGGCGACGTTGTGGGGGGCAGATTAGGGGTTAATAATAATATGCAGGGGTCAGCGATAGCGGGGGCGGCAGATTAGGGGTTAATAAGTGTAAGGTTAGGGGTGTTTAGACTCGGGGTACATGTTAGAGTGTTAAGTGCAGACAAACAATGGGGCTGCGTTAGGAGCTGAACGCGGCTTTTTTGCAGGTGTTTGGGGTTTTTTCAGCTCAAACAGCCCCATTGTTTCCTATGGGGGAATCGTGCACGAGCACGTTTTTGAGGCTGGCCGCGTCCGTAAGCAACTCTGGTATCGAGAGTTGAAGATGCGTTAAAAATGCTCTACGCTCCTTTTTTGGAGCCTAACGCAGCCTTTATGTGGACTCTCAATACCAGAGTTATTTTTATGGTGCAACCAGAAAAAAGCCGGCGTTAGTTTTTCGGGTCGTTACCGACAAAACTCCAAATCTAGCCGTTAGTGATTATGGCAATCTGAGGCATTTGAAGGAAACCTAGGTAACAGAATTTGCTTGTCAGCTCTTTAGTGGCACATTAATGGCCAGATTATTAGCAGAGAGCAAAATAACTGGTATTACAAGTTATGTGCAATGAGAATACGACCTCGCATTCTCATTGCAGGGAATCTTTGCACTAACGAGAGCGTGCTTTCATAGTCTCCAATTGAAGCCTTGTTCTCATGCCGTCAGAGATGGCTGAGAACTTAGTGCAGCGAAGGGGTAAGTTGCACAGTGATGGGCAGCAAAGTATATATATATATATATATATATACATATATATATTTATGTGTTAATATGTGTTACACATATATTAACACATATGTATGTATATAAACATATACATTTATATTTACAGGGAACACACAGTCACCCATAAACTACTATATAAAGGCACTTTTTAGTGCCGTTTTTTTTCTCCACACCTCACATCCCCTAACTTTTTTAATTGTTGGAAAAATTAAAGATGCTTAATTTTTTTAAATTTTGTTGCAGGAACCATACACTTTATTTTGGGGGCAATTGGGGGACATTTTGAAAATGAAACAGATATGATCTCTGGTGAATTTTCAAAGCACTAATTGCTACCATAAGCTTGCGGTAGCATTAACCAGCCACTTGTAATGGCTGGTTATTTATCATGCGCCTGTAAACTGGCGAATTTGCCCGTTTACGAGTGTTTGATAAATTAGCGCTCCACTTGTAATCTAGCCCTAAATAAGGCATTTTACAACCCAGAAAAAATAACATAAGTAATGAATTTGTATTGCATTTTTTTTTATATTATCTCAAATTGTTTCCACGTGCCCTTAAAATGTTTTCTTCTATAACATGTTGCATAGAACATAAAACGGAATGTTTTTTGGTAGATTTTTAAGGAACATTTTGGAACTTATTTTGTTTTGTTTTTTAAACGATGCTCTTGATATAAACATATCTAATTTTGTACTGAGTGTTCCATTTTCAAAAACATGTTTGAATGACTGAAAGCAACGCTCAGAAAACAATATTTTTTAGCACATTATAATGAAGGAAATTGGTGACTGACTAGATTTTCTACTTAAAAGGACAAATATTTTCTTTCAAGATATATGTCAGGGTACAGGTAAATTACATATATATATATATATATATATATATATATATATATATATATATATATATATATATATATATATATATATATATATACATATATATATATAATACCAAAGAATATGTTTCTATATGAAGCCATATTTTGATCAGATATACTGTAAGGTTACAACTCTGATGTCAAAAATTGACTTGAAACCCATATTCAATCCTCCCCCACTTCTGTGATTACACAGGATGGGTCACAAAGTCACTTAAAAAGAAATTGCTTTCAGGGTTATCTTGGGAGAGATCATTTAAAAAGGAACACTTTCTTGCTGGGGTGTGAAGCTAAAGTCCCTATCAGATGGTGATTGAACTTTTCTTATGGCACTAAAACATTTGGTGATCAGAGAGAGTGTCAATCTATATAGCTATATATTCCTGGTCTTAGATCAGACATAAGATAACATTTGAGCTATTTCAAAAGGAAAGACAAATTGCTTCAAAAGAAATGGCCATGTTTATTTTGTATATTATAAATCTTGGATTTGCAAACATCTTCAAAGAATAGACATCTAAGAACAATATTCTCAGATAGATAGCCCCATACAGTGATACAGACATATTCAGGGAGTTGTGGCTTTTGACAGCTGCCTGTTAAATGACCCCCTGTGAGCTATATACACATGTTACAGTTAAGCTATTTTAAATTCAACTTTTGATACAGCCTACATGATTATAAAATAAAAAAAAAATATAACAATGTTTTATCAGCTGTATTTTGTATGAATATATATGTATATATATATATATATATATATATATATATATATATATATATATACAGTATGTGTGTGTGTATATATATTTTGGAAGCATAGAATGTTTTAGGATTTTAAAATGAGCATTCTGGAAATTGTCTCTTTCATTCAAGGCATCTAAGAAGTACATATCTAATTGATATTTTAAATGATATACTGTGTATTTTATCATCTCAAAGAGAGATATACAGATATGAAGTATTGGTCTGTGTGAAATAAAAACCTCTGTGTCTCTGTATTTTTTTTAGACATATGATAACAAGATGTCCTATGAATATGAACCATAGACAAGATTCATGCATTCAGGATTTATTAGAAATATGAAATATATTATATTCCTGTTGAAATGCAATGCAATGTCAGGATACTGAATGCTATTTTTAAATGGATTTTAAATGCTATAATTTTGCAAATTAGCAGTATAATTGCTTTGATATAATATAATGTTAAAAAACATACTATATTTCATATTAAAATAATCAGAAAAATTATATGATACTATCCCATCTATAATCAATATTGTAATTGATTGATGCAATGTTATAGTATTGTTTAATATAATCATTATATGGGAAATATTGTACAATGTTTAGAAATGGTTAAATTAATCTGTTTTGTTTGTCATGTGGGCCCCCGATGGACGAAATCCGGTATTACAGCCAAATAAAAAAATAAAAAAAACTTGACTGTTAAAAGATACTTCCCAGATGAACCAATCCATGTTTAGTTTCAAAGGGCCAATCCGAGACAAGCTTCCGTTGGGCGTTTCCAATCTCACCAATGATGGTACTGATCAAAAAAAGGGGAGGGGTGAGATCAGATGATTTAACCCCAAGCATAGAGAGAGAAGGAGGCTGCTGCTGGCTAACTCTGGTTAACTTTGACTGGTAAACCGTTTTTGCTGAACCCTGAAGGAATAACTGCTGCAGTTATAAGCAAACAGCTACTTTTATTCTCCATATGCAAATATTCTCTAATTTTGGTATTCTGAGGTGAGATTGTTCCTGTTGAGAAATACTGGATATCAATTTGTTTATTTGGTAAAGTATATATATATATATATATATATATATATATATAAAGGTTATTAATTACATTAATATTTTAACACAAATATAGGCCTAGTCACTGCAGTTTAAAGTATAGTTGATAGATTAAAGAGAGCAGTTTGGATAAGAGAAAAAGGGGCCCATTGGCACTACTGAGACGTTATAGGGAATATAATTACTAGTACTAGTTATTTCAATAATAACTTAGAGGAAATTAACGTATATATATTCCTCCTAATATTGCATAATACAAACGTTGGTGCTGTGTACTGGGTAATGAGAGAACGAAGGAAGATCAGAGTCTTCAGAAAATGTACACGTTTATAGCACTCAAATTCCCTGAATATAGAGTTAGACTAAGTTACAATTGGCAGGTGTACAGGAAAAATTAAAATATAACTTTTATTGGAACTTTAAAATAATAATAGAACAATACACATTAAAAACACAGGAATTGTGTTAGCTCAAAAAAGGAGAGAGTGGTAATTATGGTTAGAATCACCGAATTAGCAAGGATTAATCCTTGCAATTTGCAGTTTATCAGATGGTTTTAATAATAAAGACTGAGAGTGCACCTATGGTTCCACAATCATATGGTTGATCCTTGTTTATATATCACAAGGGTCAGGTACAATAATTAGATCAGGCACTGTGGTTGAATGCAGGGTGGTTTAACATATGAAACCATGCATGGGTAGTTGGTATAGCACAACACATATGGTAATGTACATGATTATGGCATATTTGTGATATACCATGTACTTAGTCCTACACTCAGTATTTTTAGGTGGTTTAAATATCGTATTTCATGCATAAATGTTTCATCTGGAATTCCTATTTGGTTACTCCATGACAGTAATAATTTGTAATACAGGTTGTAATGGTAGCAGTAAATAGCCAGGATGGTAATTTTTCAGGCTGAATATATCTCATTCAGGATTAATGTACCCACTTAATGACCTAGACAACTGTTTGTATTAATAGAGATCAATGTGAAATATCACTGTATTGATAAATATTTGTATCTCTTAACCATTCCTGAAATTTGCCCAGGACATTGAACAAGTAATGAATTAAATCACAGTTGTATTAAAATACGTTCTAAATTGCTAATACTCTATTAAATTGGTGTATAATGGTTAAATTATGCTGTTGGTATATATATCCCATATATTGTAACAATCTTGTTATGTGTTGTTATTTGCTACAAGTATCACTTGTCACGATTTGCTAGGTTATTATAATAACTGTCAGAGACAGATCAGGTTTACTATCTACCTGGTCCCTTGTCTGTTAAAGACACTCAGTATTTCAAATCATAGATAGCGTTAACGGCAGTAGACTTGCTGAACACTGTAATATAAATCGTTAGATGTGTGTAAAGTGCTACTGCCTGCGTAACGATATAGGTGCCAGATTGTATCCTAATTTAAATTGCAAGCATAAATTGGCCCAGGATGCCACTCAGTAATATTCTAGTATATCCCTCTGGCACTATAAATTTGCCAGTTTTAAGTTTTCCCTTATTACCCTTTCAGAAGTTTTTTAGTGGTGTTAGGCTGCTAAGGTAGATTACTTAGTATGTAGTCACTGGTGTGACATCTAATAAGCAGACTAAATAGTATAAGTACTATAGTATCGCAACACAAATATATGCATAGTCACTGCAGTTTAAAGTATAGTTGATAGATTAAAGAGAGCAGATGTATTTTAGCTTATATTCATAGTCCGGTATAGGGTTAAGTTTATCTTTTATATGCTAAGTAATTTATATTTGCAAAATATAGAATATATATATATAACTTCTGGTGTTTCAATTAGAGTATATATATATTGTCCTATTGTTTAACTAAGCACTGCAAAAATTGTATTGCTTGAATGTTAGCAGCTAAATATCTTGGAATCTCATTGTGTTAACTGAATCAAAGGCTATTGTGAATAAGGCTAATTTTAAAGGTAAACTTTTATGAACTTTGCACAGCATATTTTAATAATTTAAACGTGTATAATATTGATTCATATGCTAGTTCCTACAAATATATTTCAATGTGTTCATATATATTAACTAATAATAAAGAAATTAGGAATTTATAATAATTTTATGGTTTTTGGTATATGCATATCTTATTGGGTTTTTTAGTTTAAAGGATAATTATTAAATATATTGTGTTATAACCCTGCCATATACTGACATATTATTTGGAGGCATTGCATGAGATATTATTAATATTTATCATATTGATATAATATATTTGTAGTAAATAGAAATTATTATAAAAAAAGAGAAAAAATTGCATATTTCGAAATTAATATTTTGAAAATATAATTTTTTTTGAAAATTAAAATATTGATTTTCATGTTCAAGATTAATATTAATATCTTGAAATATTATTAAAAATTAATTTTTGAAAAATTAATCAAAACTATTAATTTTTCATATTTCAAAATTCATAAAAATATTAATTTTTCATATTTCAAAATTCATAGAAATATTGATTTTTCATATTTCAAAATTAATAAAAAATATTAATCTTTTATATTTCAAAATTAATAAAAATTATTTTTTCATATTTCAAAATTAATAAAAAATATTAATTTTTCATATTTCAAAATTAATATTGATATTTTTAAAAATATATATTTTTTTCCTTTCTCTATGAAATCCAGTAATGTACTAAATAAAGTGTATGACACCCCTACAATAATTAAATTCCTAAAGAATGCAGTACGCCCATTTTCCAAAGGGGGGGCCACTTCCATAATTGACCACTTAGAGGCCTTTGAAAATGTTTATCTATAATGAATGTTACAAGTGAGCAGTTAAAAATTTAATTTCTGCCCTGGGTATTTGAAGGCAAACGTCACAAATTCTTTGCTTCACTAAAGGATATGAATATTCATTCCTGGAGGGAACAAAACGACAGTGCAGAAAGGAATTCGGGCAACATCGCACTAAAACTGCAGAAAAAATTGCTGTATATGGTTTAAAATGTAGTGCAAATCAAAGTCCCATAGAGTTCCTTTCCGTACTGAAAAGTGCGTACAGTATGGCTGAAGATAATCCCATATTTGAATGCTCAGAGTTTGTGAATTTATTTTTTGAAGCACTGCACGCACCCATCAAAATAAATTTAGCTAGAGATTTTGATGAGAACTGCTCATTGGAATGGCTGATCAAAGAGAGTACAAAGTTATACTCTATTAAGCAATCCGGTGAACAGGGGGATAAAAGGGAGAGAAAGCCCAATCCTAAAATAGTGGCCGAAACTAGGGTGTCACCTAGCCCCCTCAATTTGGAGTCTAAAAAGAAAACCTATGCGGAGGTAGCCCGTGGAAACGGGCCATCTCAACAGAGGTTTAACTCTACCCCTCCCCCAACATGGGCTGAGGCACAGAGAGACTATACCCGAAGTGGGGGGCATACCCAAGCAAATAATTACTCCCAAAGAGAAGAGTACCCACGAGAAAATAGATATCCCCCAAAGGTAGACACAATAAGTGGCGAAGATATTCTCAGGGTAACCAGACACCCCAAGTAAATAGTGCTCCCCAAAATACTAACGCTGAACAAGTTGAACCCCAGGGGCAACCACGCCAGGATAGAAATGGCGGCCCTGATTCTGAGGGGACCCAAGGGCCTAGGAATCACTACTATGGGGCATCAAGGGATAGACCCAGGGGTAGAGATAACTTGTATGATCACGTAGATCAGCTTAGTACCCAGCTAATTTGGTTGAGCAAACAAGTCGCTAATATGAGTCAAGTATTTACGGCTCAGCAACCTAACAATCTTTTTTAGGGGTACAGCCAGTGGCCAGCAGTGGACCATAGGCACAGTCATAAATATTGCAGTATCCCCTGAAAGGGAGGGGAGAGAGATGCAAAATGCAATGATAAATGTCAATAATGGTACTAATCATATTCTCTCCCCACAGACCAGAAACGGATGATTTAGCTGTGATGAAGAGCAACCTCGGACAGAAAGCATTAACACATACCTTCCTTTGCAGCGTTCTCTTAACCTTGTTTCCACAGATGCAGTACACAAGGACCCTGTCATAGAGGAGACCTGTAGGCATGAAGTTTCCTCTGCATTGGGCAACATGGCGGATTCAGGTAACACGTAGCGAAGCCCACAGATGTATGATAATGCCAATTTTATGTGTGAAATGGTAAAAACTGCAGGGAGGTATTATGTATTAGCTGAGCTACAAGATTCAGTCTCCAACCCTATCATGGGATTAATTGATACTGGATCTCAATTATCCCACAGGTACTACACACAGCTAAATGAGCTAACACCGCACAAACCGAAAATAAAATAATTTGATGGTTCTCTAATAGGTGTTGGGGGTGACTCTCTTAAATTCCACAGTACGGCATTGTTAAAATTTAAAATAGGGAACAGGGTCATAAGGCACCCTGTCATTATAGTGGATCTGCCAATTGATTGTTTAATTAATGGTAGTGATCTTCTGAAGCGATTAAGCACCATAATTGATTGCATAAATAATGTAATTTGGTCACAAGTTAAAAGGCCTATTAATTATGAGAAATCTGGTATATCTCGCCCCCGACATAACTGTCACGTGGTGGAAGAGAAGCCAGATGCTGTGGAGATTCATTTCAGGAATAACTATGTACCTGAAATCACTATTTTACAAATAGATGATCAGACTCCTTTAAGTGGCTCTGATGGTAATACTTTTAAAATTTCGCCTGGAAAGATAGCGAATATTTCCTTAGCCGGCAATGTATTAACCATATCTCTCCACAAGGGGGGTCATAGAATCCCTGAGGGAGGGGGCCACGCTCAATACCTCACAGGAATTGAGAGAGTTAAAGAAGATCTATTTATCCCTATACAAGTGCATGACCTTGGTAAAACCAAGTATGCTAAATTGAACTTAAAACAGGAAGCTAGCTATATAAGCGAAGGCTTATTAGCGCAGATAGCTGAACCTAAAGTGATTAAATATCTTTCTCCCCAAGACCACTGTGTCCACGGCCTGGATAACAGGTTTGAAAGCTATAACGTCACAGCTAAGTGCTTATTATCTATCTCTATAGGTAATAAGTCAGTGAAGCACCTGTTTTTAGTTTTAAATACTCCCCATAATCAAATATACATTGGCAATGATATCTTACATAGATATGCCTACAAATAGATTTGATTAACTTTTGCCTCTAGAGCAGGTTAAAGGGGGACCCTGAAGTATTTCAGGGTGAAAGTGCAGCCCTGAAATCAAACCCGCAATTACCATATGCTGTAAATATGCAGGTGTCTAACGATGTTATAATTCCTGCTGGGGCTGATAAATTTCTTTTAACCTTTACAGGTAAAGAAAGGTCAGAAATTAAAAACTTCTGAAACACTAATTTGCCTCTCCCATAGAATACAAAATCTGGGTGTCACAATGACCTATACTCCTATGGTAAATATTGGAACTATTCCAATACATGTTATTGTGTATAACATGACCCCACAGGATATAAACTTATCCAAGGGGTCTACCATAGGATATGCGCTGGAATCAAGTTATTACACTTTTGGATTCCAGAATAATGTAATTGGGCTAATACCTGAAGGATACTTAACTGAAGAACAATTAATAGAACAATCCATGCCAAACAATTAATAGAACAATCCATGCCAATGGAACAATCCATAGAACAATCTATGCCAGAGGGTCTATTTACAATTCAGTCTATTTATCCCTTCAGCTCAGAGGAAGGCATCTGTAAAATTGAAGAAGCCTCTCTAGTATTTGATCAGCTGATAAAACAGCAAGATTACCCCAATAACCAGAGTCATGGGGGCAATGTAAATTATAATCAAGGGGATCTCACCTCTAGATTGGAAGAAGCCTATGAAATAGGACAACCTTAAATCTTTCCAGGATTTCAGCAAATAGTCGAAGAGCAAATATCTTTAGCTAATGGCTGTTCCAGTGATGATGAACGCCAACAGCTGCGAGAACTCCTGATGGAGTACAAGGCTATTTTTGCTAGGGATTCTTATGACTGTGGGACTACAGACTTGCACATTGCAAGAATACAAACAGATCCCAATGTACCACCTGTCTCTGTTAAACAATACATACTTCCTTTAGCCTCATATGATTCTCTTGCAGAAATCATAAGGAACTTGGAAGAAAGAGGTATTATCAGACAGGTGCACAGCTCTTACAACAATCCTATTCTAGGTGTTCTTAAGCCAAATGGACAATGGCGTTTGTGTGCTTACTTAAGACAGCTAAACAAACGAGTGTACATGTCTGGCTGGCCTGTACAATACATTGACCAGTGCCTAGCACAGATGCATGGATCCAAAATATTCACTGCCATTGATTGTGCACAGGGATATTGGACCATAAAAGTACATGAGGAGGACCAGTATAAGCTGGCATTCTCATTCCAAAAGGTCCAATATGCATTTCAGAGACTCCCTTTTGGATACATAAATTCTGGACATGAATTTGCTGTATTCATGCATAAGGCTATGCCTGATGCACTGGAAAGGGGGACCTTATCTTATGTTGATGATGTTTTAATCAAAACCACAGACTTTGAAAAACATATGGCAGAGCTTAAACACGTCCTCAGCCAACTTAAAAGGGCAGGTGTCAAATTATCCCTACAAAAAGCCCAATGGTGCCGCACTCGTGTAAACTTCTTGGGACATGAAGTTACTTCTGAAGGGCTAAATCCTCAGAAGAAAAAGGTGGAAGCTATAGTAAATTCAAAAAACCCAACTAATTTAAAGGAATTGAGATTATTCCTGGGTACAACTAATTATTCTCGCAAATTCATTGATAATTATGCAGAATTAGCTAAACCACTACCGCTTCTTCTAAAAAAGGAGTTGAAATGGCACTGGAGTGAGTCTCAAGAGACAGCCATCAAAGAGCTGAAGAGAAAACTCACACAAGTACCTTGCTTAGCATACCCTGAAGGTGGTAAACTTTTCTTCTTAGAGACAGGTTACACAGATATAAGCATGAGTGCTGTTATATATAAAAGCATGATAATTTAAGCAAAGCCATTGCTTATGCGAGCAAAACTCTATCCCCAGTAGAAATAAAATTTAGCGATTGCGAAAAAGCCCTCTTATCTACTGTATGGGCTCTACAAAATTTCCACAGCTATATACAGGGCGAAAAAATTATTGTAGAAACGGCCCACCAGCCTTTGCTATATTTGCAAAGTGAGAGAATAAGAGATGGGAATTTGTCTAATAGCCGCATAACAGCGTGGACTCTTTCCTTACAAGGCTGGCCCTTAGAAATTTGCTACAAGCAGAATAAAAAGAATCCAGTCGCACAGGGGCTTGCTGAGCTCCACGACTGTACTGCTAAAGATCCTGGGGAAGAATTATCAGAAGATGATTTCCTGGAGGAACAATTACTTTCCCCATATAAAATGTATAATGAGGACCAGTGTCAAATATTACCTTGGTTATATGTTGATGGTTGTTCTTACCATGCCACTATTGATAATGAGCGCAAATTGGTTGCTGGCATTGGTATAACTTGGGCAAATGGATTTCCAAAAATATCTATAGGTTTCAAATTTGGACCAAGATCCAGTCAAGTTGCAGAACTAACTGCTATTTTAAAAACCATTGAAATGGCTATTGAACATGGTATTCATGAATTTGTGATCATAACTGACTCAAATTATGTGTGTGACAGTTTTGTTGAATACCTGCCAACTTGGAAAAGAAATGGCATGCAGAAAAGCAATAACAAACCAGTCAAGCATGGCAAGTTGTTCTTCGAGATTGATAATCTGGTGGTATCCAATAATTTAACCATACACTGGAAAAATACCAAGGGTCATTCCAGGGTGCTAGGTCTTGATAAGGAAGGCAATGTTCTTGCAGATTCATTAGCCAAACAAGGAGCCATAACTGGAGAACTCCTTAATATTGACCACTTAATGGGTGCAGTTCAGATAAAAGCCATTACCAGAAACCAGGCTAAACAACAGAATGAGCCTAACCTGGTGCAATGGAGTCAGGATTCAACTAGTGAGAAATACAAAAAGCAGAACCCCCTCACAGCTGTGTATTCTCCAAATAAGACTGTTGTCCGTTAAGCTATTTCGCCATATTGTGCAACCTTATAAAACATTTACATATGATGTCAGACCCGGCTGACAAATGTCCCTTTAAATTGGGTTAAATACTGTTCAGGTATATAATGGTGTGCACTCTTATAACCAGCCCCCCTCACCTTCCTTCGTCCGGTCCTGGGGACAGTACTGGCCTCATGCAGTTAGGATGCCCGTGTCATCTGCGGTAATCCCCGGTTCAGCACTGCCGGTTCCCGGTCTCCTCTGCCCGGCCTCTTCTACTGACCCTCCTCAGAATAGTTGCACGGGGGGGGTGGGGGGCGTGATTGGCGTGGTTGGCGTAAGCGTGTTTTCTTGTGCTCCAACTTCCGGTTGGATTTGAAGTAGGATTGACAGCTTCACGGACCAATCCGATGACTGATGTGTCAGGTCTGGGCTGTCAGGGACTCTTAGTTTCGGTGAGTCGTGCTCAACATCCATAGGTCAAAGTCCATAGAAAAGTAGAAAGAATTGGATGGAGCACCGGCAGTTTAAAAAATCTTATTCTTTATTCAAAAATCCTTAAAACAAAAAGGATAAAAGGGATAACAGGATATACTGTCCTAAAAAGAGTCAGCTCTCACAGCTGACATGTTTCGGCTGGATGCCGTTCTCAAAGCTGCTAACCTGTGTGGGAATATTCCCACCCTTAAAAACACAACATACGACTCTAATTGGACACAAATGAATTGCACCATTTAACACTTTCAGTGCACATTAACCATTGCAGGTTGCATGTTAACAAATAGTTAGAGTGAAATGAGGATCTGTTTCCTAATCAGAACAAAAATACTCTTATTCATTAAACTTATCCTGTAAATCCTGTGACTATCTACTTTAATAGATTCTTATCTGATATATTCTTTGTGTTTTCAACATAGATTTTAACTAGTCATAGCATGTTGGCATAAATGGACACTAGTTTGTGTGGTTGAATTAAGTTTGTGTTACTCAATTACCATGTGCAAGAAATAATAACTGCTCTAAAACCCCTCACTACCTTTGTGTCTGATAATCATACTCCTTAGAATAGATTTGTTGGATGGTTATCTCCTATTTTACATGTGAGGCGTTCATCCTCCAACCTGTTTTGTGGCTTGGTACTGCATATGTAATATTTTAAACTCGAAAAAAGGGGGGGGGGGAATACTAGCTATAGTTATATAGGCACATTCCTGTCTTATCTGGCTACCAGATTCACATAAATCAAATTATGTAGAATTAAGCCATAATAGTTACTCCAATAGTATGGCTGTTGCCAAACATAGAAGAAGAGAGCAACACAAAAGTGGGGTATTATAGCAAATCTCCCGAGACCAATTTCCTGAACAATTAGCATACCAGTTAATCCAAATCATGATGGATGTTATAGGCACCTGGCACATATTTTATCAAAACCTGTTCGTGTCGCTGGCGTCACAGGGATGATAATTGAGGATTGTAAACTACTATAAGTACTTTAGTAGAATACCAAGTACTGATGGATTATAAATATCGTTGTAAAATATCGCATCACTAATCAATTTGACCACTCACTACTCCCAATAGTTAATTAAATCATACATTGAGTTCAAACCTTGGGGGTGTCTCGTTTTTAACGTAAAGATCCAAAAGATCTCTCGTTTGGCTAGTAGTAGATCTCTATCACCCCCCCTTGGTGGTTTGAGTACCTTTTCAATGCATGTCCAACGGAAGGTATCTGCACTTTTTCCATGAGCATTGGTAAAATGCTGGACCAAGGGAGTGCTTGCTTTTCCTATCCTAATGCTGGAAAGGTGCTCTCTAATACGAGACCTGACCTCCCTTGTAGTGAGGCCTATGTATTGTATTCCGCATGTTACGCAGAAAGCAAGATATATAGTATACGTTGTTCTGCAATTTAAACACATGTTTTTCGTAAATACCTCACCAGTGACAAATGAAGTAAATTGACTCCATGTCTGTACCTTTTCGCAAGCGACACACTCCCTGTTGTGACACTTGAACATCCCCTTTTGGGTCAGCCAAGAGGATTCCTGTGTTGCATTCTTACTGATTTTTGTCGGCGCTACTAGATTACCTAGGGTTTTATTCCGCCTGTAAGAGAAGTGGCATGACTTGAATGACAGGTCTGCCAAGCCCTCGTCTGCCTTTAGCATTGGTAAGTGCTTTTTAATAACATCACAGATTAGTGTATACTGTTCTGAATAATCAGTGACAAAGTATAATTCATCCCTGGTGCTGCCCGCCTTTCTGATTTTTTTGGGCTTGGGGCACAGGAGATCTTTTCTATCCATATCCCTCACCTCCTCTAGGGCCCGATTCACCAAGGTTTTGTGATAGTCCCTTTACTGCAATCTTTTGGAAAGTAATGCAGCTTCCTCCTCAAAATCCGAGTTTATTCAAGTCATGCCACTTCTCTTACAGGTGGAATAAAACCCTAGGTAATCTAGTAGCGCCGACAAAAATCAGTAAGAATGCAACACAGGAATCCTCTTGGCTGACCCAAAAGGGGATGTTCAAGTGTCACAACAGGGAGTGTGTCGCTTGCGAGAAGGTACAGACATGGAGTCAATTTACTTCATTTGTCACTGGTGAGGTATTTACGAAAAACATGTGTTTAAATTGCAGAACAACGTATACTATATATCTTGCTTCCTGCGTAACATGCGGAATACAATACATAGGCCTCACTACAAGGGAGGTCAGGTCTCGTATTAGAGAGCACCTTTCAAGCATTAGGATAGGAAAAGCAAGCACTCCCTTGGTCCAGCATTTTACCAATGCTCATGGAAAAAGTGCAGATACCTTCCGTTGGACATGCATTGAAAAGGTACTCAAACCACCAAGGGGGGGTGATAGAGATCTACTACTAGCCAAACGAGAGATCTTTTGGATCTTTACGTTAAAAATGAGACACCCCCAAGGTTTGAACTCAATGTATGATTTAATTAACTATTGGGAGTAGTGGGTGGTCAAATTGATTAGTGATGCGATATTTTACAACGATATTTATAATCCATCAGTACTTGGTATTCTACTAAAGTACTTATAGTAGTTTACAATCCTCAGTTATCATCCCTGTGACACCAGCGACACGAACAGGTTTTGATAAAATATGTGCCAGGTGCCTATAACATCCATCATGATTTGGATTAACTGGTATGCTAATTGTTCAGGAAATTGGTCTCGGGAGATTTGCTATAATACCCCACTTTTGTGTTGCTCTCTTCTACTATGTTTGGCAACAGCCATACTATTGGAGTAACTATTATGGCTTAATTCTACATAATTTGATTTATGTGAATCTGGTAGCCAGATAAGACAGGGATGCGCCTATATAACTATAGCTAGTATTCCCCCCCCCCCCCTTTTTTTCGAGTTTAAAATATTACATATGCAGTACCAAGCCACAAAACAGGTTGGAGGATGAACGCCTCACATGTAATATAGGAGATAACCATCCAACAAATCTATTCTAAGGAGTATGATTATCAGACACACAGGTAGTGAGGGGTTTTAGACCAGTTATTATTTCTTGCACATGGTAATTGAGTAACACAAACTTAATTCAACCACACAAACTAGTGTCCATTTATGCCAACATGCTATGACTAGTTAAAATCTATGTTGAAAACACAAAGAATATATCAGATAAGAATCTATTAAAGTAGATAGTCACAGGATTTACAGGATAAGTTTAATGAATAAGAGTATTTTTGTTCTGATTAGGAAACAGATCCACATTTCACTCTAACTATTTGTTAACATGCAACCTGCAATGGTTAATGTGCACTGAAAGTGTTAAATGGTGCAATTCATTTGTGTCCAATTAGAGTCATGTGTTGTGTTTTTAAAGGTGGGAATATTCCCACACAGGTTAGCAGCTTTGAGAACGGCATCCAGCCGAAACATGTCAGCTGTGTGAGCTGACTCTTTTTAGGACAGTACATCCTGTTATCCCTTTTATCCTTTTTGTTTTAAGGATTTTTGAATAAAGAATAAGATTTTTTAAACTGCCGGTGCTCCATCCAATTCTTTCTACTTTTCTCCTAGTGAGAACGTGATCACTAGTCAAAAAGAAGACCCATTGTAGGCAACTTCTATAAACACATAGAAGATCCTGAAAGCAACCCCATCTTAAAAGATGACTGTATTGGCAAAGAAGATCTTAGAATCTTAATGAAATCCAGAACAAAATTCAAGTTACAGGATGGTTTATTAATTAGAGCCTCCAAAACCGGCATCCAGCAATGGGTAGTACCCACCAAGTTCAGAAGTCTAATGCTTCAGCATGCCCATGATGCTCCCACATCTGGTCATCGTGGTGCAAAACTCATGTATGAAATATTGTGTGACTACGCTTTTTGGCCACACATGTTGAAAGATGTTCAAACCTACTGTCAAGGGTGTCTAATCTGTCCACAGTTCCAACCCACTGCGCCAACGCATAGAGCGCCATTGCAGAAAAGGGGGATGGTAATGCCATGGTCAGATATACAAATTGATTTTATTGGTCCAGTAACAAGGTCATCAAGAGGTAACATATACATGTTAACCGTTACATGCCTGTTCACTTAATGGGTAGAGTGCATCAGTGAACCTAACAATAGTGCTGAAACATGCGCAGCATTGCTCATCAACCATGTGTTTTACAGATTTGGTTTGCCCCAAAGAATCGAGTCAGATCGGAGAACCCACGGCACTAGCGAAGTGATGACCAAAATGTGGAAAATACTAGGAGTAAAAAGAAAGCTCCATATTGCTTATAGAGCTGCCTCAAGTGGTGGTGTAGAGCATTACAACCAGTCCATTGTTAAAATCCTCAAAAAGTTTGTGAGTGAAACGGGTAAAGACTGGGCTGTAAAACTACCTCTTGTCTTAATGGCATTTAGAGCAACTTCAAGTAGTGCTGCCAAGATGTCACCTTTTGAACTGATGACTGGTAGAAGAATGGTTCTACCTCAGCATCTACTGTACCGTACATCAGACCAAAATTTGATAAACGCTGCAAATACACGTCAATATGTGGAGAACCTAAGAAAGCACCTGCAATATGCCTTTGCATTTGCTCAAAGGAACTTAGAGAAAGCTGCAACTGCCACTAAAACCTATTATGATCTCAAGACGTCCAAAAAGGAATATGAAATAAATGATAAAGTTTATCTTTACAACTTTGGAAGAGATCAGGTTAGGGAGAAGACATTTCTTCCCTCATGGAAATGTCCTTTTGTCATTACTGACAAAATATCTCCAGTGGCCTATAAAATACGGATCCCTAAAAATGATAGTTTCATAGATAAATGGGTCCATATCAATCAGTTGCGTGCGTGCCATCCTAGATCCCAACTACAAGTCATAAAGGGAGAATGAAGTGTCATATCCCCAAATGCACTAAAGACATACTGTAGTTTATGCCTAACTGATAAGCATGATGGCTCAAAAATGATGGAATCTCTTCATAGAAGACTGTCTATGATGCATACCGTCAACACACTCACCAGATACCGCTGACTTTAAGCCAATTCAAACACATGTGTCCAACATCTATTTGAATTGGAAGGGGGAATTATGTCAGGGTACAGGTAAATTACATATATATATATATGTACTAATATATATATATATATATATATATATATATAGAGAGAGAGAGAGAGAGAGAGAGAGAGAGAGAGAGATCTAAATAATACAAAATAATGTGTTTCTATATGAAGCCATATTTTTATCAGATATACTGTAAGGTTACAACTCTGATGTCAAAAATTGACTTGAACCCCATGTTCAATCCTCCCCCACTTCTGTGATTACACAGGATGGGTCACAAAGTCACTTAAAAAGAAATTGCTTCGAGGGTTTTCTTTGGAAAGATCATTTAAATCTTTGGGAACACTTTCTTGCTGGGGTGTGAAGCTAAAGTCAGATGGTGATTGAACTTTTCTTATGGCCCTAAAACATTTGGTGATCAGAGAGAGGGTCAATCTATATAGCTATATATTCCTGGTCTTAGATCAGACATAAGATAACATTTGAGCTATTTCAAAAGGAAAGGCAAATTGCTTCAAAAGAAATGGCCATGTTCATTTTGTATATTATAAATCTTGGATTTGCAAACATCTTCAAAGAATAGACATCTAAGAACAAAATTCTCAGATAGATAGCCCCATACAGTGATACAGGCATATTCAGGGAGTTGTGGCTTTTGACAGCTGCCTGTTAAATGACCCCCCTATAAACACATGTCACAGTTAAGCTATTTTAAATTCAACTTTTGATACAGCCTACATGATTATAAAATAAAAAAATATCTAACAATGTTTTATCGGCTGTATCTTGTATGAATATATGTATATATATATATATATATATATATATATATATATATGTGTGTATGTGTGTATGTATATATATATATTTTGAAAGCATAGAATGTTTTAGGATTTTAAAATGAGCATTCTGGAAATTGTCTCTTTCATTCCAGGCATCTAAGAAGTACATATCTAATTGATATTTTAAATGATATCCTGTGTATTTTATCCTCTCAAAGACAGATATACAGATATGAAGTATTGGTCTGTGTGAAATAATAACCTCTGTGTCTCTGTATTTTTTTAGACATATGATAACAAGATGTCCTATGAATATGAACCATAGACAAGAATCATGCATTCAGGATTTATTAGAAATATCAAATATATTATATTCCTGTTGAAATGCAATGCAATGTCAGGATACTGAATGCTATTTTTAAATGCTATAATTTTGGAAATTAGCAGTATAATTGCTTTGATATAATATAATGTTAAAAAACATACTATATTTCATATTAAAATAATCAGAAAAAGTATATGATACTATCCCATCTATAATTAATATTGTAATTGATTGATGCAATGTTATAGTATTGTTTAATATAATCATAATATGGGAAATATTGTACAATGTTTAGAAATGGTTAAATTAATCTGTTTTGTTTGTCATGTGGCCAAAATCCGGTATTACAGTCAAATTAAAAAAAAAAAACTTGACTGTTAAAAGATACTTCCCAGATGAACCAATCCATGTTCAGTTTCAAAGGGCCAATCCGAGACAAGCTTCCGTTGGGCATTTCTAATCTCACCAATGATGGTACTGATCAAAAAAAGTGGAGGGGTGAGATCAGATGATTTAACCCCAATCATAGAGAAAGAAGGAGGCTGCTGCTGGCTAACTCTGGTTAACTTTGACTGGTAAACCATTTTTTCTGAACCCTGAAGGAATAACTGCTGCAGTTATAAGAAAACAGCTACTTTTATTCTCCATATGCAAATATTTTCCAATTTTGGTGTTCTGAGGTGAGATTGTTCCTGTTGAGAAATACTGGATATCGATTTGTTTATTTGGTAAAGTATATATATATATATATATATATATATATATATATATATAGATATAGATATATATAAAGGTTATTAATTACATTAATATTTTAACACAAATATATGCATAGTCACTGCAGTTTAAAGTATAGTTGATAGATTAAAGAGAGCAGATTATATTTTAGCTTATATTCATAGTCCTGTATAGGGTTAAGTTTATCTTTTATATGCTAATTAATTTATCTGTGCAAAATATAGAATATATATATATATATATATATATATATATATATATATATATATCTTCTGGTGTTTCAAATAGAGTATATATATATTGTCCTATTGTTTAACTAAGCACTGTTAAAATTGTATTGCTTGAATGTTAGCAGCTAAATATCTTGGAATCTCATTGTGTTAACTGAATGAAAGGCTATTGTGAATAAGGCTAATTTTAAAGGTAAACATTTATGAACTTTGCATAGCATATTTTAATAATTTAAATGTGTATAATATTGATTCATATTCTAGTTCCTACAAATATATTTCAATGTGTTCATAGATATTAACTAATAATAAAGAATTTAGGAATTTATATTAATTTTATGGTTTTTGGTATATGCATATCTTATTGTTTTTTTTAGTTTAAAGGATAATTATTAAATATATTGTGTTATAACCCTGCCATATACTGACATATAGAAAGAACATACAATTTTGACCAAATTTCCATTTTACTTCTATTATCAAATGTTGCTTTATTCTCTTGATATAATTTGCTGAAGGAGCAGCAAAGCACTACTGGGAGCAATCTGTGAAAAGAAAGCAAAGACAGGCGCAGCCCAATTCAAGTGTAGTATTCTTTAATTCAGTGTAAGTGCACACATACAAATGGCTACTTACAAGAGGCACAAATAAAATCTGCATATAAAGGTATCTTTACATCCAAACTGTGTTATGATATAACATACAGCTATGAAACAAACTCTACGCGTTTCGTCTGAGGACGCCCAGACTTTCTCAAGAGATGAAAAATTAGAAGTGTTGCAAGCATGGTGCCTACCGGCTTTATAAAAGGGACCATTAATTGCATGATTAGTTACCAGCCAGTCAGAGTGTGGTGATACTGATTGGCAGGTGAGCTTGTTAAAGCTTTGCATTATTGTATGTTTGAAAAACATATAGGATTTGTTCAGTGTTACCACCTTGAATGCTATAGTAAACATTAAAATATGAACATAGATAAGAAAATAGACAATAAACTTTATGTTAAAAAACCTTGTTTGTTAAAAACTAGAAAGAATCTTAAAAACAATTTGTAGTTGTATACACTAAAATTAAAAATTAAAAATGTTTTTTTAAAAATAAAGCTACATGAAAGCTTGCAGGTCTAATTCTAGGTTTAGACCTGATGGTTGCATGGTGTTAAGTTGGTAAATCCACCATGATTCTCTGCGTCTGAGTGTTAGAAGCCTGTTTGGAAATATGTTGGGGGGTATCCAGTCTATGACTTGGATTTTAAGGGATGCAGGATTTGAATTATGATGTAATTTGAAATGTTCTGGCACACTGTGTGTCATGAGGCCATTTTTTATATTATTGACATGTTCTCCCAGCCTTGTACGTATATTTCTTTTGGTTCTTCCTATGTAAATCAAATTGCAGCTGCATTTTAGCAAGTAAACTACATAGGTGGTACTGCAGTTGCTCTTATATTTCTGTTTGAATGTAATGTCACCCCCTGAGTTGGTAAAGGTAATCTCTCTATTTACATATTGGCACATGCCACATCTTGATACCCCACATTTGTAGGTGCCGGGTTTTTGTTGTAACCAGTGTGTTTTATCCTTAATTATACCAGGTTTATTGAAGTTACGCAATCTTGTGGGTGCTAAAATGTTTTTAAAATCCATATTTTTTCTGAAAGTTACCAATGGGTGATCTGGTAAAACATCGCCCAATATAGGATCTGCCTTTAAAACACCCCAGTGTTTCTTTAGGATGTTTTGTATTTCTCTGGAGCCCTGACTGTATGTTGTGATGAATCTGACATTGTTTAATGTATTTGATTGGCTCCTTCGTTTTAACTTATCAGTGGGGAGTAAAAGAGTTTTCCTGTCCATTAGAGAAACTTTAGTTTTGGCCTGTTCTAATAGCTCAATGGAATAGCCTTTTTCAGTGAATCTGGAGTCTAGTAGAGCGCACTCTTGATTGTAATCGCTTGTTTTGGTGCAGTTTCTCTTCACCCTTTGGTATTGCCCCAGAGGAATGTTAGTCTTCCATCTGGGTAAATGGCCACTGCTAGCGTTGAGAAACCCATTCTTGTCAGTTGGTTTTCTAAAATTCTTCACTGCTACCTTATTATGTTCATCAATATATAAAATCAAATCCAGAAACTCTATTTGTGTAGTAACTATTTTTGACGTAAATTTAAGGTTATAATTATTGGTGTTGATGTGTTCTATGAACTCCTTACATAGTGTTTCACTTCCTCTCCAGATGATAATTACATCATCTATATACCGGAAATAACGTATTAGGTGACTGTAATAAGGGTTATTTGTCCAAATGTGATTGTTCTCAAAATGATGCATGTAGAGATTGGCATACGATGGGGCAAATGTGGTCCCCATCGCAGTGCCCTGTATCTGTCTGTAAAACTGTTTATCAAATGTGAAATAATTATGTGAAAGTATAAATTCAATGCCTGTTAAGATAAACTGAAGGTGTTGGTGGGGTGAGAAGTCTTCAATGAGTATTTCTTTAATGGCCTTAATTCCTTGGTCGTGCGGTATACAAGTGTATAGCGACGATACGTCGCAAGATACCCACAGGAAGTCATTAGACCAATCTAACCCTTCAAATGTGTTGATAGTGTGGATTGTGTCCCTGAGGTACGCCTTGGTGGATTGTACTACAGGCTGTAAGTAATGATCTATGTATACAGATAAATTGTTAGTTAGTGATCCAATCCCAGAAATTATGGGTCTACCTGGTGGAGATATTAGGGTTTTATGCACCTTGGGAAGGTGATAAAACGTGGGTATGGTGGGGTGGTTTTCTGTTAAGAAATTAAATTCATCATTATTAAGTATGTTGTTATTTTTTGCTTCTTTCAAAATAATATTGAGTTCCTTTTTAAATTTAAGGGTGGGATCAAAGTTTAATTTTTTATATGTACTTTGATCATTTAGTATATTGGAAGCCTCTTTAAGATAGTCTTCTCTGTTCTGTATAACCACCCCACCACCCTTGTCCGCTGCCCTGATAATAATATTATGATTATTTTCTAGATTTTTGAGTGTTTTTCTTTCACTTATTGTTAAATTATCATTATATTTATGTATCCAATTGTCTCCTTTCTTTTCCCAAAGTTTGGTGAGATCATCACATATTAGTTTGTTGAAAGTATTTACAAATTGGCCTTGGGAGGTGTATGGGTAAAAACTAGATTTACGTTTAAATTCACTGTGTTTGATACTTTCCTCAAGGTCATGTATGCTGAGATCAAGCAAATCTGATTGATTTTGGGTCAATGTATTAGTTAGAGTCACCCCCGTGTCTAATTCGTTGAGTGTCGCCAAAGCAGATTGGTCAGAATGGTCCAAAGTGATGGGTAATGTTGGTGTGATTCTGGGTGTGTTTTTTAAAAAATACCTTTTTAGGGTCAGGTTTCTAATGTATTTTTGTATATCTATGTAAGTCTGAAATTTATTTGGGGCTTTTTTGGGGGCAAAATTGAGGCCTTTCGCCAAAAGATTAATTTCTTTATTGCCCAATGGTACAGTGGAAAGATTGAATATATTAGCTTTATTTTTATCTATCTCATTCTTTTTGTGTTTGAGAAGTTGGATCTTTCTCCCCCCTCTACATCCCCGCTTGCTCTTCTTCTTTTGCCTGGCAAAAGCCTTGGGTTTTCTATTGTGTTTTCGTGTGTCTGGTTTCGAAATCTTCCTGTTGGGGAAGTGGCGAGATCTAAAAAATGCAATTGGTGGCTTCTATTACCTTGATTGGATGTATTATGTGTTGAATGTGTGAACTTAGGTTTCGCCCCCTGTATTTGCCAGTTGGGCTTTAGAACTGTATTTGAGTTGCCATTTCCTAAGTGCTCCAAAGTATTGAATCTATTTGTGGTTGGAATGTTGAATCTAGATTCTTTAAGATATGGTGGAGTAAAGCAGCTGGAATTATTTCTGCTTCGCCAGGATTCCTTCCTGGCAGTGTGGAAGCCTGTATTTGTAGTATGATGTGTAATGTGGTTTCCTGTGTTGGAATTTCTCCTAAAATTGCCATTTTTATTATCACGATAATGATTGTTGTTAAATTGATGATTATCATTTCTGTGTTCTGTGTTACCACCTGTATGGGGGACTGAAAGGGGCCTATTGACAGTGTTAATGTTTTGATTTCTTTTACTATTTGATGGGTGTGAGCTTGTATTAAAACTCTGTTGTCCATTGTGTTGTATAGTTTGTTGATGGCCTTTATTGTGATTTTCAGTTGAGTGTCTATTGTAGTTTTCATTCTGTTGGGTCTGGTATGTATTGCGATTTATGTGTGGATTTCTAGTGTAATGATTGAGAGGTCTTTGTTCACATATGTCATTTCTAGTATCATTCTCAGATATGGTATGAGTGATTTCTTTTGTTTTATAAGTGTGGACCCTATCATTTTGATAGTCTTCCATGTCTCTGCAAAGTTTTTTATATTTTGCACTCATTAGGTCAGACCCATATTTATTATTTCTTTCTTGAATACTATCATTGAGTTTCTTCCAATGATCAATATTCTGAAAGTTCTGAATTTTAGGGAACAATTTATCTAGATCTAATTTGATTTTGTCCAGTTTATATTCTCTATATTTGATGAGGATTTTAATTAAGGTGAGTGAGCAGTCATGGAACGCTTTGTCCCACTCCGTGCTAAATTCTACCTCCTCTAGTTCGAAGGCCGGTTTCTTATACAACCTAAGTCCCCTGGGGACTATGTCATGTAAGACATAGTTATCAAGCAACACTAGGTCCTGCCATTCTCTGGTATCATTATTTAGTAGTTTCTCTAGGTCTTTAAATAAGGCATTTGGGTCAAAGTTTTCAGAATTAGTTGAAACAATGTTAGTCTGATTAAGTAAATTCAGTGCCCTCTTTCTCAGATGTCTATCCGGGCAGTCACCGAATTCAAAATTATTCATGGCTGCCTGGAGGTGTCTAACTGCAATGTAGTTGATTATTGAGTATCTAAGAGATGCCAATGATATGATATATGAGGAAAACTGAACACCCGTGTGAAATATGTGAAAAACAGATAAGTTTCTATATGTACCTGTTAGCAATTTGAACTTCAATATGAGCTACCTGGGCTTTTCCCCCTATTTGTATTTAGTATGGCACCAATAAGTTGGAATCTGCAAATTATATACTTGTATGAAAACAGCTGAATGAGGGAATACTGAATTAAAAAGGCTTATTCCTACCTAAGTGTTGGTTTCAGTTGGCACTATACAGTGATAATAACAACAAGACTTATGTGCAACCCTCTGTTAAGATGAAAATAGATTAAAATTGTTCAAAGTTAGTTGAAGTAAATAAAAATGTAAATAACAAATACAACATGAAATGACGAATAATCGCCACTACAAAGGAATATGCACCTTATTAGATCCTGTTCTTAGGTGCTAGTACGTGACTAAAAGCAGGGTACTCACTGAGCGATGCAGCAGTTGTGTACTAAAGGAGCGATTAGGCTCTGTGAGCAGTGACCGCAGCACAAACAAACCAAAATATCAGGGATGCTGGATCACTGCGCTATACACAAGCTCCTGACAAACGATCCCGACAGAGCAGGTTGAATATACGAGTATCGGTATATTCAAAATACAAAATACACAGGTATGTGACAATTAGGATATGCAAGTGGTGACCGCAGTACAAGGAACCAAAAACTTAGAAAAGAGAAAAAAGAGAAAAACGCTGGATTATTGGTACATTTACACTAAACGTAAATTCTCAACGAGCGGTTCCAACAAAACAGAACAGATATGCAAGTGTTAATATAATCAAATTACAAAGGTATAATAGATACGCTGAAAGAAGAAATGTGTTATATTGAAGGCATAACAAACTTGCCACAATTAAAGTTCGTGATGGACAATGTCTGCCAGTATATACATAAAGTTCAGTCACTTGGCATTTAGAGGTATACTCCCAGGGAGATGTAGCAGCCCCAAAGGACTAGGAAAAAGTTAGTGTAGAAAAACAGAGAAACTGAAAAGCAGAGGGGCGCTTACGTTCCTGGGTTAAGTCTGTGAGCTGTGAAAAAGCCGGTTGCTCTGTTGAGCGGGAAGTAGATCCACTGTAATAGCGTGTTGCAGGTGTCAGTGATAGTCTGCTTCCTGTGTCACTGTAGTGATGAGCGCTGCCTGAGACAAAGGGGGGTGTATTCTCCAAACACCTCCAGCTGGTAGTAGTCTGTGAAAAGAAAGCAAAGACAGGCGCAGCCCAATTCAAGTGTAGTATTCTTTAATTCAGTGTAAGTGCACACATACAAATGGCTACTTACAAGAGGCACAAATAAAATCTGCATATAAAGGTATCTTTACATCCAAACTGTGTTATGATATAACATACAGCTATGAAACAAACTCTACGCGTTTCGTCTGAGGACGCCCAGACTTTCTCAAGAGATGAAAAATTAGAAGTGTTGCAAGCATGGTGCCTACCGGCTTTATAAAAGGGACCATTAATTGCATGATTAGTTACCAGCCAGTCAGAGTGTGGTGATACTGATTGGCAGGTGAGCTTGTTAAAGCTTTGCATTATTGTATGTTTGAAAAACATATAGGATTTGTTCAGTGTTACCACCTTGAATGCTATAGTAAACATTAAAATATGAACATAGATAAGAAAATAGACAATAAACTTTATGTTAAAAAACCTTGTTTGTTAAAAACTAGAAAGAATCTTAAAAACAATTTGTAGTTGTATACACTAAAATTAAAAATTAAAAATGTTTTTTTAAAAATAAAGCTACATGAAAGCTTGCAGGTCTAATTCTAGGTTTAGACCTGATGGTTGCATGGTGTTAAGTTGGTAAATCCACCATGATTCTCTGCGTCTGAGTGTTAGAAGCCTGTTTGGAAATATGTTGGGGGGTATCCAGTCTATGACTTGGATTTTAAGGGATGCAGGATTTGAATTATGATGTAATTTGAAATGTTCTGGCACACTGTGTGTCATGAGGCCATTTTTTATATTATTGACATGTTCTCCCAGCCTTGTACGTATATTTCTTTTGGTTCTTCCTATGTAAATCAAATTGCAGCTGCATTTTAGCAAGTAAACTACATAGGTGGTACTGCAGTTGCTCTTATATTTCTGTTTGAATGTAATGTCACCCCCTGAGTTGGTAAAGGTAATCTCTCTATTTACATATTGGCACATGCCACATCTTGATACCCCACATTTGTAGGTGCCGGGTTTTTGTTGTAACCAGTGTGTTTTATCCTTAATTATACCAGGTTTATTGAAGTTACGCAATCTTGTGGGTGCTAAAATGTTTTTAAAATCCATATTTTTTCTGAAAGTTACCAATGGGTGATCTGGTAAAACATCGCCCAATATAGGATCTGCCTTTAAAACACCCCAGTGTTTCTTTAGGATGTTTTGTATTTCTCTGGAGCCCTGACTGTATGTTGTGATGAATCTGACATTGTTTAATGTATTTGATTGGCTCCTTCGTTTTAACTTATCAGTGGGGAGTAAAAGAGTTTTCCTGTCCATTAGAGAAACTTTAGTTTTGGCCTGTTCTAATAGCTCAATGGAATAGCCTTTTTCAGTGAATCTGGAGTCTAGTAGAGCGCACTCTTGATTGTAATCGCTTGTTTTGGTGCAGTTTCTCTTCACCCTTTGGTATTGCCCCAGAGGAATGTTAGTCTTCCATCTGGGTAAATGGCCACTGCTAGCGTTGAGAAACCCATTCTTGTCAGTTGGTTTTCTAAAATTCTTCACTGCTACCTTATTATGTTCATCAATATATAAAATCAAATCCAGAAACTCTATTTGTGTAGTAACTATTTTTGACGTAAATTTAAGGTTATAATTATTGGTGTTGATGTGTTCTATGAACTCCTTACATAGTGTTTCACTTCCTCTCCAGATGATAATTACATCATCTATATACCGGAAATAACGTATTAGGTGACTGTAATAAGGGTTATTTGTCCAAATGTGATTGTTCTCAAAATGATGCATGTAGAGATTGGCATACGATGGGGCAAATGTGGTCCCCATCGCAGTGCCCTGTATCTGTCTGTAAAACTGTTTATCAAATGTGAAATAATTATGTGAAAGTATAAATTCAATGCCTGTTAAGATAAACTGAAGGTGTTGGTGGGGTGAGAAGTCTTCAATGAGTATTTCTTTAATGGCCTTAATTCCTTGGTCGTGCGGTATACATGTGTATAGCGACGATACGTCGCAAGATACCCACAGGAAGTCATTAGACCAATCTAACCCTTCAAATGTGTTGATAGTGTGGATTGTGTCCCTGAGGTACGCCTTGGTGGATTGTACTACAGGCTGTAAGTAATGATCTATGTATACAGATAAATTGTTAGTTAGTGATCCAATCCCAGAAATTATGGGTCTACCTGGTGGAGATATTAGGGTTTTATTGCACCTATCACTGACACCTGCAACACGCTATTACAGTGGATCTACTTCCCGCTCAACAGAGCAACCGGCTTTTTCACAGCTCACAGACTTAACCCAGGAACGTAAGCGCCCCTCTGCTTTTCAGTTTCTCTGTTTTTCTACACTAACTTTTTCCTAGTCCTTTGGGGCTGCTACATCTCCCTGGGAGTATACCTCTAAATGCCAAGTGACTGAACTTTATGTATATACTGGCAGACATTGTCCATCACGAACTTTAATTGTGGCAAGTTTGTTATGCCTTCAATATAACACATTTCTTCTTTCAGCGTATCTATTATACCTTTGTAATTTGATTATATTAACACTTGCATATCTGTTCTGTTTTGTTGGAACCGCTCGTTGAGAATTTACGTTTAGTGTAAATGTACCAATAATCCAGCGTTTTTCTCTTTTTTCTCTTTTCTAAGTTTTTGGTTCCTTGTACTGCGGTCACCACTTGCATATCCTAATTGTCACATACCTGTGTATTTTGTATTTTGAATATACCGATACTCGTATATTCAACCTGCTCTGTCGGGATCGTTTGTCAGGAGCTTGTGTATAGCGCAGTGATCCAGCATCCCTGATATTTTGGTTTGTTTGTGCTGCGGTCACTGCTCACAGAGCCTAATCGCTCCTTTAGTACACAACTGCTGCATCGCTCAGTGAGTACCCTGCTTTTAGTCACGTACTAGCACCTAAGAACAGGATCTAATAAGGTGCATATTCCTTTGTAGTGGCGATTATTCGTCATTTCATGTTGTATTTGTTATTTACATTTTTATTTACTTCAACTAACTTTGAACAATTTTAATCTATTTTCATCTTAACAGAGGGTTGCACATAAGTCTTGTTGTTATTATCACTGTATAGTGCCAACTGAAACCAACACTTAGGTAGGAATAAGCCTTTTTAATTCAGTATTCCCTCATTCAGCTGTTTTCATACAAGTATATAATTTGCAGATTCCAACTTATTGGTGCCATACTAAATACAAATAGGGGGAAAAGCCCAGGTAGCTCATATTGAAGTTCAAATTGCTAACAGGTACATATAGAAACTTATCTGTTTTTCACATATTTCACACGGGTGTTCAGTTTTCCTCATATATCATATCATTGGCATCTCTTAGATACTCAATAATCAACTACATTGCAGTTAGACACCTCCAGGCAGCCATGAATAATTTTGAATTCGGTGACTGCCCGGATAGACATCTGAGAAAGAGGGCACTGAATTTACTTAATCAGACTAACATTGTTTCAACTAATTCTGAAAACTTTGACCCAAATGCCTTATTTAAAGACCTAGAGAAACTACTAAATAATGATACCAGAGAATGGCAGGACCTAGTGTTGCTTGATAACTATGTCTTACATGACATAGTCCCCAGGGGACTTAGGTTGTATAAGAAACCGGCCTTCGAACTAGAGGAGGTAGAATTTAGCACGGAGTGGGACAAAGCGTTCCATGACTGCTCACTCACCTTAATTAAAATCCTCATCAAATATAGAGAATATAAACTGGACAAAATCAAATTAGATCTAGATAAATTGTTCCCTAAAATTCAGAACTTTCAGAATATTGATCATTGGAAGAAACTCAATGATAGTATTCAAGAAAGAAATAATAAATATGGGTCTGACCTAATGAGTGCAAAATATAAAAAACTTTGCAGAGACATGGAAGACTATCAAAATGATAGGGTCCACACTTATAAAACAAAAGAAATCACTCATACCATATCTGAGAATGATACTAGAAATGACATATGTGAACAAAGACCTCTCAATCATTACACTAGAAATCCACACATAAATCGCAATACATACCAGACCCAACAGAATGAAAACTACAATAGACACTCAACTGAAAATCACAATAAAGGCCATCAACAAACTATACAACACAATGGACAACAGAGTTTTAATACAAGCTCACACCCATCAAATAGTAAAAGAAATCAAAACATTAACACTGTCAATAGGCCCCTTTCAGTCCCCCATACAGGTGGTAACACAGAACACAGAAATGATAATCATCAATTTAACAACAATCATTATCGTGATAATAAAAATGGCAATTTTAGGAGAAATTCCAACACAGGAAACCACATTACACATCATACTACAAATACAGGCTTCCACACTGCCAGGAAGGAATCCTGGCGAAGCAGAAATAATTCCAGCTGCTTTACTCCACCATATCTTAAAGAATCTAGATTCAACATTCCAACCACAAATAGATTCAATACTTTGGAGCACTTAGGAAATGGCAACTCAAATACAGTTCTAAAGCCCAACTGGCAAATACAGGGGGCGAAACCTAAGTTCACACATTCAACACATAATACATCCAATCAAGGTAATAGAAGCCACCAATTGCATTTTTTAGATCTCGCCACTTCCCCAACAGGAAGATTTCGAAACCAGACACACGAAAACACAATAGAAAACCCAAGGCTTTTGCCAGGCAAAAGAAGAAGAGCAAGCGGGGATGTAGAGGGGGGAGAAAGATCCAACTTCTCAAACACAAAAAGAATGAGATAGATAAAAATAAAGCTAATATATTCAATCTTTCCACTGTACCATTGGGCAATAAAGAAATTAATCTTTTGGCGAAAGGCCTCAATTTTGCCCCCAAAAAAGCCCCAAATAAATTTCAGACTTACATAGATATACAAAAATACATTAGAAACCTGACCCTAAAAAGGTATTTTTTAAAAAACACACCCAGAATCACACCAACATTACCCATCACTTTGGACCATTCTGACCAATCTGCTTTGGCGACACTCAACGAATTAGACACGGGGGTGACTCTAACTAATACATTGACCCAAAATCAATCAGATTTGCTTGATCTCAGCATACATGACCTTGAGGAAAGTATCAAACACAGTGAATTTAAACGTAAATCTAGTTTTTACCCATACACCTCCCAAGGCCAATTTGTAAATACTTTCAATGAACTAATATGTGATGATCTCACCAAACTTTGGGAAAAGAAAGGAGACAATTGGATACATAAATATAATGATAATTTAACAATAAGTGAAAGAAAAACACTCAAAAATCTAGAAAATAATCATAATATTATTATCAGGGCAGCGGACAAGGGTGGTGGGGTGGTTATACAGAACAGAGAAGACTATCTTAAAGAGGCTTCCAATATACTAAATGATCAAAGTACATATAAAAAATTAAACTTTGATCCCACCCTTAAATTTAAAAAGGAACTCAATATTATTTTGAAAGAAGCAAAAAATAACAACATACTTAATAATGATGAATTTAATTTCTTAACAGAAAACCACCCCACCATACCCACGTTTTATCACCTTCCCAAGGTGCATAAAACCCTAATATCTCCACCAGGTAGACCCATAATTTCTGGGATTGGATCACTAACTAACAATTTATCTGTATACATAGATCATTACTTACAGCCTGTAGTACAATCCACCAAGGCGTACCTCAGGGACACAATCCACACTATCAACACATTTGAAGGGTTAGATTGGTCTAATGACTTCCTGTGGGTATCTTGCGACGTATCGTCGCTATACACTTGTATACCGCACGACCAAGGAATTAAGGCCATTAAAGAAATACTCATTGAAGACTTCTCACCCCACCAACACCTTCAGTTTATCTTAACAGGCATTGAATTTATACTTTCACATAATTATTTCACATTTGATAAACAGTTTTACAGACAGATACAGGGCACTGCGATGGGGACCACATTTGCCCCATCGTATGCCAATCTCTACATGCATCATTTTGAGAACAATCACATTTGGACAAATAACCCTTATTACAGTCACCTAATACGTTATTTCCGGTATATAGATGATGTAATTATCATCTGGAGAGGAAGTGAAACACTATGTAAGGAGTTCATAGAACACATCAACACCAATAATTATAACCTTAAATTTACGTCAAAAATAGTTACTACACAAATAGAGTTTCTGGATTTGATTTTATATATTGATGAACATAATAAGGTAGCAGTGAAGAATTTTAGAAAACCAACTGACAAGAATGGGTTTCTCAACGCTAGCAGTGGCCATTTACCCAGATGGAAGACTAACATTCCTCTGGGGCAATACCAAAGGGTGAAGAGAAACTGCACCAAAACAAGCGATTACAATCAAGAGTGCGCTCTACTAGACTCCAGATTCACTGAAAAAGGCTATTCCATTGAGCTATTAGAACAGGCCAAAACTAAAGTTTCTCTAATGGACAGGAAAACTCTTTTACTCCCCACTGATAAGTTAAAACGAAGGAGCCAATCAAATACATTAAACAATGTCAGATTCATCACAACATACAGTCAGGGCTCCAGAGAAATACAAAACATCCTAAAGAAACACTGGGGTGTTTTAAAGGCAGATCCTATATTGGGCGATGTTTTACCAGATCACCCATTGGTAACTTTCAGAAAAAATATGGATTTTAAAAACATTTTAGCACCCACAAGATTGCGTAACTTCAATAAACCTGGTATAATTAAGGATAAAACACACTGGTTACAACAAAAACCCGGCACCTACAAATGTGGGGTATCAAGATGTGGCATGTGCCAATATGTAAATAGAGAGATTACCTTTACCAACTCAGGGGGTGACATTACATTCAAACAGAAATATAAGAGCAACTGCAGTACCACCTATGTAGTTTACTTGCTAAAATGCAGCTGCAATTTGATTTACATAGGAAGAACCAAAAGAAATATACGTACAAGGCTGGGAGAACATGTCAATAATATAAAAAATGGCCTCATGACACACAGTGTGCCAGAACATTTCAAATTACATCATAATTCAAATCCTGCATCCCTTAAAATCCAAGTCATAGACTGGATACCCCCCAACATATTTCCAAACAGGCTTCTAACACTCAGACGCAGAGAATCATGGTGGATTTACCAACTTAACACCATGCAACCATCAGGTCTAAACCTAGAATTAGACCTGCAAGCTTTCATGTAGCTTTATTTTTAAAAAAACATTTTTAATTTTTAATTTTAGTGTATACAACTACAAATTGTTTTTAAGATTCTTTCTAGTTTTTAACAAACAAGGTTTTTTAACATAAAGTTTATTGTCTATTTTCTTATCTATGTTCATATTTTAATGTTTACTATAGCATTCAAGGTGGTAACACTGAACAAATCCTATATGTTTTTCAAACATACAATAATGCAAAGCTTTAACAAGCTCACCTGCCAATCAGTATCACCACACTCTGACTGGCTGGTAACTAATCATGCAATTAATGGTCCCTTTTATAAAGCCGGTAGGCACCATGCTTGCAACACTTCTAATTTTTCATCTCTTGAGAAAGTCTGGGCGTCCTCAGACGAAACGCGTAGAGTTTGTTTCATAGCTGTATGTTATATCATAACACAGTTTGGATGTAAAGATACCTTTATATGCAGATTTTATTTGTGCCTCTTGTAAGTAGCCATTTGTATGTGTGCACTTACACTGAATTAAAGAATACTACACTTGAATTGGGCTGCGCCTGTCTTTGCTTTCTTTTCACAGACTACTACCAGCTGGAGGTGTTTGGAGAATACACCCCCCTTTGTCTCAGGCAGCGCTCATCACTACAGTGACACAGGAAGCAGACTATCACTGACACCTGCAACACGCTATTACAGTGGATCTACTTCCCGCTCAACAGAGCAACCGGCTTTTTCACAGCTCACAGACTTAACCCAGGAACGTAAGCGCCCCTCTGCTTTTCAGTTTCTCTGTTTTACTACTGGGAGCAAGCTGAACACATCTAGTCAGCCAATCACAAGAGACAGATGTGTGCAGGCACCAATCACCAGCTAACTCCCACTTGTGTTGGATTTGTTAATATTCTTTTTCAACAACTTATACCAAGAGAACAAAGTACATTTGGAAACAGTGGATTTATAAGTGTCTTAAAATCAGCGATTTGCGGTGAGGTCAGAGGTAGGTGAGGCACTGGCTATGATACACCTTGAAGCACATATATGAACCCAATAGAGGTAGCTTAAATTTACTATTAAATTAGTAGGTTGCACAATAATGATTATAATTCTTTACAACACAGGCAAACAGATAAGAAACAAAGTCAACTCTAGTTATATTGGTAAATGAAGTTCCACTATTTATACTTATTCAACACAAATGGTATAGAGAGGCAGGTGATATGTATTTATGGCTGAAGGGCTTTCAGTTTTATCCTAGCAATAATTTTTCTTAATGGCTTTCATTGTAGGTAAACTATTTTCACATACAATGAAACCGTTTTTTTTTTACCATCTCTTCAACATTTATGATATGTCCAGAATTTGTGTCTGAGGTGTCCTTAAAGGTAGAGAATACAATTTTTTTTATTTTTTTTCAACATATTTATTTATTCATGCAACATTGCATACAGAGAAATTGGGATTACAAAACTATGCCACGCAGGGCAAGCTCAAACTAAATCTGTAGATAAGGCCTTGTTTTTCCATTTCTTAGGGTTATGTCCAGTTGCCTTTCATTCTGTTTGCGAATATGTCTCTGTATTAACAATGCTAGACATTTAACTTTTAATAATTATATTACCTTAAACTAGACCCGCCTAGATCAGGAAATCAGATCCAATAATACCATTATACTCTTAGATCAAGTCTTCTGTTGTATATAAAGGTTAGCTCCCTGTACTCACAGGTGTTAATTCTGTTCAAAAGCACTATGTATTCAATATTATTTCTTCCTCTTCCTAATTTGTAAATTTGTTACACATTTAAATCCTGAATAATTTGTTTGCTTCACTGTAGAATTTTAACTAAGATTTTGGGGCTGATTTACCAAATGGCGGGTGGACATGATTCGTTGTTCTGGTGAACTGCTTGTGCAATGCCGCCCCCTGCAGATTAGTGGCCAGTTGGCCGCTAGAAGGGGGGTGTCAATCAACCTGATCGTACACGATTGGGCGGATTGATTTCCGCAGCCTCACA
>NW_026512063.1:0-37500 GCF_027579735.1 Bombina bombina
TGGATGACGAATGTTTTACAAGCCCTGGACATGGTTCTTTATAAACGTTCTTTATTAAAAGAGTGTTTGTTAGATTCGGGTCTTCACTCTCATATATAATATAACATCATATATTTATCAATTCATTTTAATAAGGTTACATAAATAAAGTAATGAGTATAAAATAAAATACATTTCCACAGTTACTTTTCAGAGAAGATGGATAGTTAATAGATTGAGGTATGTGTGGTCTGTATTACTTAAGGCCACTGTCTAACAACTATTCTTGACTGTTTTATGTATCTAACTGTTTTGCATATGTTTAATTTAATCTGTTTTGCAATATCCTCACAGCATCACTCCCCCTGTTTCTATACTGTAGAGGCAGGAGCTATACAGTCAATCAGAGGCTATATCGCTTGAGCCATTGTAGTCTGCATGTTCCTGACTGTTTGTTGCCATGGGGAAGAGAGAGACTCATGGCTAGTGCAATGTAATGCATAACTAGAACCCAGTGGACTGTGTCTGTCTAACTATCAATCAGTCGATATCATTTTAGAACTCATATGGTTCCTCTGGAGTTGTGGACCAGTAGCAAATGCACTAACTACACCCCTGGCAATGGTGTGTAATGCATAGTAACACTTTTACCTTTCTCTCTCGCTATGAAGCAGCCAATAGCACTCTTCTATAAATGATTCTGCCTTGACTAGTTATATTACTCCTTCAACCAAAAGCACAAGGCTACCCATAACATTGTAAAATGGGTAAAGTTAGGTTAAAATGATGTAAAACTGCAGCATTTATAGTTATAGTAAAGTTAAGAAAATGTTAAGAGACCATAAGTCCCCAAATCAATGTGATGTTACAACCAATATATATATAAAAGCGTCTATATTCTGCCATACGTCATATCTATCTATCTATCTATCTATCTATCTATCTATCTATCTATCTATATATATATATATATATATATATACACACACATAACAGCCTGTCTGAGCCTGATAAGTTGCTCCGGTAATCCAACTGTGCAAGTCGGCTCTTGCGGCTAAAAAGTTCATCTTTATTGAAAATTCATAATAGAAAAGAACAGCAAGTGCTAAAAACATGGTGTCAGCCATGGGTGTCTAATATGTTTCAGCATTAGCCATAATCATAGGCAGGTGCCGAATGCCTACACCTCACAATAAATACCCAATCATTAGTGATCTGTTACACTTGATGCATCATTTTTATGTTACTTTTATATATTTTTAAATGTCGATTTCTTTTGTTGTTGTAACATATTGGATTGTGATCACTTTCATGAACCCCTTTAATGACGTTTTTTTGTTTTTTTAAATCAACAATAACTTCATTATTAAAAAAAAAAAAGTATCAAGAACGAGATAAAAAATACATTTTATAAGCTGACTATACATTATTTTAAGTGTTTACATGTTATCATTTCTTTTCAGTGGACAACCAGCCAATGCTGTACTACATAAGAGATAAGACAGCCGTGCCGTACTTTTCCAATCTAGTCTGGTTCATTGGGATTCATGTGATTGAGCTGGATAAATGCGTTCAAACAGACGAAGAGTAAGTTCTGTGTCATTTCCTTATTCTATTGTAAATAGTGTTGCTACCTCGGCCATGTTTTCCTGGGCACTTATGAGTTACACATGCTGCAGGGTAAGCAGGGCGGAACATGCATTGTGCCTCTAGACATAACATGAACAGCACAATACATGTTCCTCCCTGCACACCCTGCAGCATGTGTAACTCATAAGTGTCCAGGAAACCATGGCCGAGGTGGCAACCCGAATTGTAAAAGAAGAAAACTGTCTCTTGTGATTTAAAAATTGTATATTGACCCCATGTTCTCTCTATCTGCCAAAGGGGTTTAAAACAACCCCTTGTATAAACTATAGAGCCGGGCAAAACGTCCAGATGAAGCTTGTGTCTGACCTTAGTGAAAGTATCTTCCTGCTCTGCTGTTCAAACCTTTAATGAGGCGTTTTATTCTCTAGTGGTAACGGTGCAAATCCAGGTGTCTTCCCTTAGACCCCATACAAATTAGGGTTGGGTTTTGCGTGCACATGTCGCTCCGGCGCTCTGTACGCCTGCTCTGAGATCTCTATCTTTACTGATAGATCTTTTGCTCCCAAGATAGCAACCCAGCAAAATTATATATTTGTGTAAATCCTTCCTACAGTGCATAAACAGGGCAAGGCCTTTCTATCTGTAGTCTTTTTAGCTTCCGCCATCATTACTTAGTTTCCCGTAGTCTTTGTTTATATGGCGCTGTCTCAACTCCTCATCCCCCTCTCTCTTTCTGAACCCTTCACCCTTGTTTCTCATTCTTTTGTCTCTATATTGGTCTGTAGCTCATTATCTTTTTGTTTCTATTGATCTCTAACTCTCCGTCCTTTTGTCTCATGCAGCAGATAATATTTTTTGACCTTATAATAATGTTACATTTATAAATTTGGATTTTTCTTATCTGATATTGAAAGCTGCACGTTTTTCTTTTGGTATAAAATAATTTGGTCTATCAGATTTAGCATTAGTTAGATTTTTTTACGTTTTACATTTCTACGAAGGACAGCGCTTAGAGTAATGTTTTACTCTCGGATACTGAGCATTTAATAGCGTGCTTTACTTTAATCATATGATAATCCATAACTGGGTTCCTTGCCAGCAATATTTACTTTAAGTGAATTTTATCTTTTAACCATAAATATTCATAAAAGCTTAATGCTCTTGCAAAATGCCCAACGGCAGCAGTTTTGTCATAGCTGTATCACAACTGTTTAGTTAGTCTGTTGGGTACATTTATCCTAAATCTCATTTTTTTCAGACCTGCAGAACACAATTTATCAATGGAAACAGCTATATCATCCAATAAAACAAAGCCGACAGCTTTATCTCAACCCCCTTCGTGTTGATTTATTTATTTTTTGCAGTATAAACAAGCACTTAATTCTGATGTATTTAATTGCTCACATTCTGAATGATTGTATGACTGCTTCTTAATTGGATTGCATGAATTATTCACGGCTTCTGCTGGGTCGCTGGCCTTGGCAGGAGCTGTCTGATGCACTAATTGAAACTTTGCGTGTTGCATTTGACTGATTGGAGTGGTCGAGTGATCCATATTCTAAAACAATCCATTAAAGTGAATGTAATTTGGCTAAATTAATAGGCCCTGTCGTTGAGTGGGAAAGGATGTGGGACAGCGTCTAGCGTGTGTGTGTGTTTGCAATCACTTACTAAGGAGAAAATGGTTCTGGGACTTCAGTCCTATAAATCGCCCTTAAAGGGCCACAGAACTTCTGTATGGCAGTGAAGGAGTTAAATGACACTAACATGGCTACAGCTGTACACTACAGATGGTGCATTAATGTACACACCCACTGCCAGCGAGGATGCTTTTTTTTATAAAAATAAAATACATATATTCTTTATTCTTGGTATGTGAACATGTGAAATTAATTTAATAATGTCACATGTTTTTTTTTAATATTTTTTTATATAGATGAGCGTTAGTCTGCAGCATTCTTTTGTGGGTGAACATTTGTTTTACGTGAAACTAAAATCAGATATACCCTATTGTCTGTCTGAGAGAACTAGCTGCGACTGTAATCTGCTGACGGCAACAATAGTATGTTGCGCCTTAACCTATTGACTGCAAGAATAATTAGCCACATATTAAACTGTAGAGTGTTCTGCTCCCTCTTTGGGGTACTCGTCCTGTTCCCTGTAAAGCAATTACACAGATATTTACCGCATGGCCTCAATGTCATAAGCGACCTTTACGTTTGCAGTTATAATAACAGCCATAGATGACAAAGGCAGCAAATTGAAAAACAAAATAAGGTGTCTATTTTGTCTCCCTCCTAGGCTTTGATAAACATTTAATAAGATATGAGGGAAGTGACACTGTGTAAGGAATGAGCCAATCATTTTATGTCACAATATTACGGTCACATGCTCTTCATCTGAATGTGAATCTCTAACAAGACTAGTTGGTCAGTAAGAAGCTTGTGTCTAAGTGCATCTGGGTTAGTGTAGGGAAGATAACTGCTATATTACATACATATATACAGCTATATTACATACATATATACAGCTATATTACATACATATATACAGCTATATTACATACATATATACAGCTATATTACATACATATATACATCTATATTACATACATATATACATCTATATTACATACATATATACAGCTATATTACATACATATATACAGCTATATTACATACATATATACAGCTATATTACATACATATATACATCTATATTACATACATATATACATCTATATTACATACATATATACAGCTATATTACATACATATATACAGCTATATTACATACATATATACAGCTATATTACATACATATATACAGCTATATTACATACATATATACAGCTATATTACATACATATATACAGCTATATTACATACATATATACAGCTATATTACATACATATATACAGCTATATTACATACATATATACAGCTATATTACATACATATATACAGCTATATTACATACATATATACAGCTATATTACATACATATATACAGCTATATTACATACATATATACAGCTATATTACATACATATATACAGCTATATTACATACATATATACAGCTATATTACATACATATATACAGCTATATTACATACATATATACAGCTATATTGCATACATATATACAGCTATATTGCATACATATATACAGCTATATTGCATACATATATACAGCTATATTGCATACATATATACAGCTATATTGCATACATATATACAGCTATATTGCATACATATATACAGCTATATTGCATACATATATACAGCTATATTGCATACATATATACAGCTATATTGCATACATATATACAGCTATATTGCATACATATATACAGCTATATTGCATACATATATACAGCTATATTACATACATATATACAGCTATATTACATACATATATACAGCTATATTACATACATATATACAGCTATATTACATACATATATACAGCTATATTACATACATATATACAGCTATATTACATACATATATACAGCTATATTACATACATATATACAGCTATATTACATACATATATACAGCTATATTACATACATATATACAGCTTTATTACATACATATATACAGCTTTATTACATACATATATACAGCTATATTACATACATATATACAGCTATATTACATACATATATACAGCTATATTACATACATATATACAGCTATATTACATACATATATACAGCTATATTACATACATATATACAGCTATATTACATACATATATACAGCTATATTACATACATATATACAGCTATATTACATACATATATACAGCTATATTACATACATATATACAGCTATATTACATACATATATACAGCTATATTACATACATATATACAGCTATATTACATACATATATACAGCTATATTACATACATATATACAGCTATATTACATACATATATACAGCTTTATTACATACATATATACAGCTTTATTACATACATATATACAGCTATATTACATACATATATACAGCTATATTACATACATATATACAGCTATATTACATACATATATATATACAGCTATATTACATACATATATACAGCTATATTACATACATATATACAGCTATATTACATACATATATACAGCTATATTACATACATATATACAGCTATATTACATACATATATACAGCTATATTACATACATATATACAGCTATATTACATACATATATACAGCTATATTACATACATATATACAGCTATATTACATACATATATACAGCTATATTATATACAGCTATATTACATACATATATACAGCTTTATTACATACATATATACAGCTATATTACATACATATATACAGCTATATTACATACATATATATATACAGCTATATTACATATAGCATTACAGACTATTTATGTAGTGTAGCCATTTCTTAATGTTTCTTTAAATGAACCCAGTGTGTTTTGGTGAAACAATGCCCCTTTGTCGTCTGCGCTGGAAGATTTAATTGGTTATTTTCACTCTTACAACTCACTCATATTATAATTTAAACTATTGGCTTCTTGAAAGGGTTTCAGTGCATAGTGTATCCTGTCTGGCAACCAAGGGGTTAATAGCAGATATATTTGTATTGGTCCCTGTCCCAGGCGCTGGAAGGAAAGAAAACGCAGTGCCCTATTGGGAATCTCTGCTCATAAGCTGGATCAGTGTCTTCCTTTATTCATGCAACGTGGATACAACCCCCTGTCAACAGACTTTTAAAAGCTCAGCTTCTGCAGTGCCCCCAACACAATTGAGCTGCATATTAAACCTTGTTAAATGTTATTTTTTGTATTTTGTCTGCCTTTGGTTTAAAATACTTTGGGAAAATATTTTTGCAAAATGCGTTTGTTTCAGTATTTTCAGAAAGGATAGAAGTGTCTCTGCTTAAGAATGTGCCTGCAACATGCTACACTGTGCTTAAATCAGAGCAGCATCTGTCTCTAACTGACCACAGCAAATGGGACCAGGAACATGGATTCCACCAATGTTTTTAAGGAGTGCATTTCTGAACTGCTCTTGATTTGCAGAACCTTGACTGTGTTACATAATTGCACATAGTAAAACAAGGAAATGACTTGTCCCTTTAATCAGCTGTTGTTTTACTGAGTTGTTCTGAATATGTTCGTCTTCATTTCAGGCATAAAAACCGGGGAAAACTCAGCAATTTGGTTACACAGCATCTGGATCACTTGCACTACCTAAGCGATATCCTGATCATTAACTGCGAGTACCTAAATGACGTCCTTACAGACCATCTGCTGAACCGACTGCTGCTCCCTCTCTATGTCTATTCGCTGGTGAATCATGACCAGGTAATAAGGTCTATTTGTAGGATCTCATGCACCCTGCGTACATACACGCAAACATAATGTCTGTTGTGGAAAACATAATCGTTGTAGCGAGCCGTTTATAGAGCATACCATAGTAAACAACTTAGCAAATTTGCTTTATTGTCTTTGTAACCTTTTTTGTTGAAGAAGTAGCAGCAATGCACTACTGGGAGCTAGCTGAACACATTTAGTTAGCCATTGACAAGAGACGTGTGCAGACACCAATCAGCAGCTAGCTCCCAGTCATGCTGCTCTTAAAGGGACAGTAAAGTAAAAATTAAACTTTCAGAAAGAACATGCAATTTTAAACAACTTTCCAATTTACTTCTGTTATCAAATTTGCTTTGTTCTCTTGGTATCTTTTATTGAAGAGTAAAACTAAGTTGGCTCATCAGAGCTCAGGAGTGTGCACATGTCTTTAGTACTCTGGCAGCAGTGTTGTGCAACATTATTTGTAGCTTTGTTATACAATGTTGCAAAATTGCCATAGAGTACTAAAGACACGTGCACACTACTGAGCTCTTATGAGCCTACTTGAAGAGTTTTACTCTTCAATATAAGATACCAAGAGAACAAAGCAAATTTGATAAGTTATTTGGAAAGTGTATCATGAAAGTTTAATTTTGACTTTTAAGCTCACTCTGGAATGCTTTTCAACAAAGGATATCAAAAGAACAAAACAAGAGATAATAGACATATACGAGAAAGATGTTTAAAATCACATGCCGTATCTGAATCATAAAAGAAAAAAATGTGGGTTTCATGTTCCCACTCGGTGTTGTAGCTCCCAAACAAAGAGTGGCTGCGGGCTGTGTGCGATTGGCTGACTGACCGTGTTTTGTGCTATGCAACTCTCAAATTGGACTTTACTTATGTTTTTAACTGCTTTGCAGGGGTTAAACACATATTAAGCTGGTGTTAGTAAGGCATTTTTTGGATTACAATGTCCCTTTAATTATCACAATATCATTATCTTATGTCGCTTCTGTTTTCTCAGACAGAAGATCGCCCAAGAATAAGTCCTCAGGTTGCCCTGTACCTACTATCCCAGGTATGTTGTATTAACACCAGTGACTGTATCAACAGAATGTACATTTTATCACAATATCTCATATCCACAGATTTATCATTGTGTTCAGGGCCAGGATACGAATCTAACACTGTCCCAAAGCAATAGCAGGTAAACGAGAGGTGCTATAGATAAGGGTACAGTAAACACTATCAGATTGTAATGTAAATGTGTAATTCTATAGGGTACAGCAATAGCAGGTCAGGTAAACTAGAGGTGCTATAGATAAAGGTAAACACTATCAGATTGTAATGTAAATGTGTAATTCTATAGGGTACAGCAATAGCAGGTCAGGTAAACAAGAGGTGCTATAGATAAAGGTAAACACTATCAGATTGTAATGTAAATGTGTAATTCTATAGGGTACAGCAATAGCAGGTCAGGTAAACTAGAGGTGCTATAGATAAAGGTACAGTAAACACTATCAGATTGTAATGTAAATGTGTAACGCTATAGGGTACAGCAATAGCAGGTTAGGTAAACTAGAGGTGCTATAGATAAAGGTAAACACTATCAGATTGTAATGTAAATGTGTAATTCTATAGGGTACAGCAATAGCAGGTCAGGTAAACTAGAGGAGCTATAGATAAAGGTACAGTAAACACTATCAGATTGTAATGTAAATGTGTAATTCTATAGGGTACAGCAATAGCAGGTCAGGTAAATTAGAGGAGCTATAGATAAAGGTACAGTAAACACTATCAGATTGTAATGTAAATGTGTAATTCTATAGGGTACAGCAATAGCAGGTCAGGTAAACTAGAGGTGCTATAGATAAAGGTAAACACTATCAGATTGTAATGTAAATGTGTAATTCTATAGGGTACAGCAATAGCAGGTCAGGTAAACTAGAGGTGCTATAGATAAAGGTACAGTAAACACTATCAGATTGTAATGTAAATGTGTAATTCTATAGGGTACAGCAATAGCAGGTCAGGTAAACTAGAGGTGCTATAGATAAAGGTAAACACTATCAGATTGTAATGTAAATGTGTAATTCTATAGGGTACAGCAATAGCAGGTCAGGTAAACTAGAGGTGCTATAGATAAAGGTAAACACTATCAGATTGTAATGTAAATGTGTAATTCTATAGGGTACAGCAATAGCAGGTCAGGTAAACGAGAGGTGCTATAGATAAGGGTACAGTAAACACTATCAGATTGTAATGTAAATGTGTAATTCTATAGGGTACAGCAATAGCAGGTCAGGTAAACTAGAGATGCTATAGGTAAAGGTACAGTAAACACTATCAGATTGTAATGTAAATGTGTAACTCTATAGGGTACAGCAATAGCAGGTTAGGTAAACTAGAGGTGCTATAGATAAAGGTACAGTAAACACTATCAGATTGTAATGTAAATGTGTAATTCTATAGGGTACTGCAATAGCAGGTCAGGTAAACTAGAGGTGCTATAGATAAAGGTAAACACTATCAGATTGTAATGTAAATGTGTAATTCTATAGGGTACAGCAATAGCAGGTCAGGTAAACTAGAGGTGCTATAGATTAAGGTACAGTAAACACTATCAGATTGTAATGTAAATGTGTAATTCTATAGGGCACAGCAATAGCAGGTCAGGTAAAGGTACAGTAAACACTATCAGATTGTAATGTAAATGTGTAATTCTATAGGGTACAGCAATAGCAGGTCAGGTAAACTAGAGGTGCTATAGATAAGGGTACAGTAAACACTATCAGATTGTAATGTAAATGTGTAATTCTATAGGGTACAGCAATAGCAGGTCAGGTAAACTAGAGGAGCTATAGATTAAGGTATAGTAAACACTATGAGATTGTAATGTAAATGTGTAATTCTATAGGGTACAGCAATAGCAGGTCAGGTAAACTAGAGGTGCTATAGATAAGGGTACAGTAAACACTATCAGATTGTAATGTAAATGTGTAATTCTATAGGGTACAGCAATAGCAGGTCAGGTAAACTAGAGGAGCTATAGATTAAGGTACAGTAAACACTATCAGATTGTAATGTAAATGTGTAATTCTATAGGGTACAGCAATAGCAGGTCAGGTAAACTAGAGGAGCTATAGATAAAGGTACAGTAAACACTATCAGATTGTAATGTAAATGTGTAATTCTATAGGGTACAGCAATAGCAGGTCGCGTAAACTAGAGGTGCTATAGATAAAGGTAAACACTATCAGATTGTAATGTAAATGTGTTATTCTATAGGGTACAGCAATAGCAGGTCAGGTAAACTAGAGGTGCTATAGATAAAGGTACAGTAAACACTATCAGATTGTAATGTAAATGTGTAATTCTATAGGGTACCGCAATAGCAGGTCAGGTAAACTAGAGGTGCTATAGATAAAGGTACAGTAAACACTATCATATTGTAATGTAAATGTGTAATTCTATAGGGTACAGCAATAGCAGGTCAGGTAATGAGAGGTGCTATAGATAAAGGTAAACACTATCAGATTGTAATGTAAATGTGTAATTCTATAGGGTTCAGCAATAGCATGTCAGGTAAACTAGAGGAGCTATAGATAAAGGTACAGTAAACACTATCAGATTGTAATGTAAATGTGTAATTCTATAGGGTACAGCAATAGCAGGTCAGGTAAATTAGAGGAGCTATAGATAAAGGTACAGTAAACACTATCAGATTGTAATGTAAATGTGTAATTCTATAGGGTACAGCAATAGCAGGTCAGGTAAACTAGAGGAGCTATAGATAAAGGTACAGTAAACACTATCAGATTGTAATGTAAATGTGTAATTCTATAGGGTACAGCAATAGCAGGTCAGGTAAATTAGAGGAGCTATAGATAAAGGTACAGTAAACACCATCAGATTGTAATGTAAATGTGTAATTCTATAGGGTACCGCAATAGCAGGTCTGGTAAACTAGAGGTGCTATAGATAAAGGTAAACACTATCAGATTGTAATGTAAATGTGTAATTCTATAGGGTACAGCAATAGCAGGTCAGGTAAACTAGAGGTGCTATAGATAAAGGTACAGTAAACACTATCAGATTGTAATGTAAATGTGTAATTCTATAGGGTACAGCAATAGCAGGTCAGGTAAACGAGAGGAGCTATAGATTAAGGTACAGTAAACACTATCAGATTGTAATATAAATGTGTAATTCTATAGGGTACAGCAATATCATGTCAGGTAAACTAGAGGTGCTATAGATAAAGGTAAACACTATCAGATTGTACTGTAAATGTGTAATTCTATAGGGTACAGCAATAGCAGGTCAGGTAAACTAGAGGCGCTATAGATAAAGGTAAACACTATCAGATTGTAATGTAAATGTGTAATTCTATAGGGTACAGCAATAGCAGGTCAGGTAAACTAGAGGCGCTATAGATAAAGGTAAACACTATCAGATTGCAATGTAAATGTGTAATTCTATAGGGTACAGCAATAGCAGGTCAGGTAAACGAGAGGTGCTATAGATAAAGGTACAGTAAACACTATCAGATTGTAATGTAAATGTGTAATTCTATAGGGTACAGCAATAGCAGGTCAGGTAAACTAGAGGCGCTATAGATAAAGGTAAACACTATCAGATTGTAATGTAAATGTGTAATTCTATAGGGTACAGCAATAGCAGGTCAGGTAAACTAGAGGTGCTATAGATAAAGGTACAGTAAACACTATCAGATTGTAATGTAAATGTGTAATTCTATAGGGTACAGCAATAGCAGGTCAGGTAAACTAGAGGTGCTATAGATAAAGGTAAACACTATCAGATTGTAATGTAAATGTGTAATTCTATAGGGTACAGCAATAGCAGGTCAGGTAAACTAGAGGTGCTATAGATAAAGGTACAGTAAACACCATCAGATTGTAATATAAATGTGTAATTCTATAGGGTACAGCAATAGCAGGTCAGGTAAACTAGAGGTTCTATAGATAAAGGTACAGTAAACACTATCAGATTGTAATGTAAATGTGTAATTCTATAGGGCACAGCAATAGCAGGTCAGGTAAACTAGAGGAGCAATAGATAAAGGTACAGTAAACACTATCAGATTGTAATGTAAATGTGTAATTCTATAGGGTACAGCAATAGCAGGTCAGGTAAACTAGAGGAGCTATAGATAAAGGTACAGTAAACACTTTCAGATTGTAATGTAAATGTGTAATTCTATAGGGTACAGCAATAGCAGGTCAGGTAAACTAGAGGTGCTATAGATAAAGGTAAACACTATCAGATTGTAATGTAAATGTGTAATTCTATAGGGTACAGCAATAGCAGGTCAGGTAAACGAGAGGTGCTATAGATAAAGGTACAGTAAACACTTTCAGATTGTAATGTAAATGTGTAATTCTATGGGGTACAAACAATTCTCTTTCAATTCTCTTGATATCTTTATTTGAAAAAGCAGGAATGGAAACTTAGGAGCCGGACCATTTTTGGCTCAGGACCCTGGGTAGCAAATGCTGAATAGTGACTACGTTTAGCCGGCTCCTACGCTTACATTTCTGCTTTTCAAATAAATGTACCAAGATAACGAAGAAATATTGATATTAGGAGTAAATTAGAAAGTTGCTCTATCTGGATCATGAAAGAAAACATTTGGGTTTCATATCCCTTTTAATGATCATAAAACATATGCCATAAAGCCCAACTGATAATGCCCCATTGTGCTGGGACATTATTTGTGGTGGGTTTTAGGGGCAGAAGTCACCCTTGCCGTGTCCTGAGTCTCGTCAGAGCTTTCCCTTGCTCAGCAATTTGATTTGTCTCTCTGGCACAGGCAAAAATTGGTTTGTTTCCATAAGGATCATGGGAAGTGAATAGGCTTGTGTTGTGCCCATATGTCCGTTTTTAGAAAGATTTTAATCTCTTAAAGGTGACTTTAACCTTTTAAAGGTTATAGATATGAAGGGCTCTATTTAAACATGTTAACTCTTTGCATGCAAAAAATAATTTTATATCCAAGCTGTTTGTTTTGAGTTTGAAGCTAACAAGAATTGTTATATATGTAGAACTGGACCTCAGGGCCTGATTGCTCATTGGCTGTTAAGCAGGACTCTCATTTCTTTATTGGTGCATAGTGAAACCATTAAAGAATAAAATAAAATAAATCACTCTTTACGATGCAATAAATTACATTATTTTCCCTTTTAAAGGGACACTCGAGTTAACATAAATGTTTATGATTCAGATAGAGCAGCCGTTTTAAGACACTTTCCAGTTTACTTCCATTATCAAATGTAGTCTTTTTATAGTCACACTTTTTGGGGAACAAGATCCTACTGATTATATGTATAATAGTCTTTGATTGGCTGATGTCTGTCACATGATACAAGGGGCCGGAAAATGGGAGAAAAAATAGATTTATCTGAAAAAAAAATCTACTGCTTATTTGAAATTCAGAGTAAGTTCACTTGCACTGTTTTTTTATTATGTTCTTGTTAATTATGCAATTCTACTGTATTGAGTGGACCTTTAACTGAAGCCTTTTTTAGATATCTTTTTGTGCTAGCTATATGCCTTTATCAGGAACGAGTAAGGCTTGGGGAAAACTTGATCAGTATAGTAACAATGTAACGTATATGTATAATTGCATTCTTGTAACAGGGTTAATCTGACCTTGCAGTAATCACGGCTTTATTTTCTGGGCACTACACAAGAGGTTAATGTCTTTGCGCAAAACATTTTTTAGCCATATCCTGCTCCTCACAAAATTCAGGTATATTTTCTCCATTATTCATGTTTGCTCCTTAACCCTTAACACAGTAGACTTTATTGATCTCTGAATTACTGGAATGGCTTTCAGCACTTGGAGTTCATCCCATTCGGAGATTTGCTTTAAAATAAATAAACGTGTATCATCCTGACGCCCTCCAGGCATTTAAGTTTATACATGAATAGACCCAATAAACCTCTGAAGAAGTAAACCTTGCTGGCAAATTAGGGCATTTCAATAGATCCGTTGAATAATGCACACAAAGGCTCCCTAAATCTCTTGTTAAAACAAAGCCTCAAGACAATGAACTCAAAAATAAACTTACTGCAGTGTCCTTAGCTTGTCCTCGTCAGAGGGAAGGTGCTTGATTTGTTACTCAGGACATATTAATACATCTTTGTTGTTTTGCGATTATTCATTAATCAGTCTGATGTCGTCTTTTGGAACAGAGCAGATCCGTCTCTCCTCCCCTTGTCACCTACACTCTCCTGAGATTTTAACCTGCAAAGTCTTCTCTCCAGTGACATTTACTAAATGCTTTTATTCCAAACTGGATAAATGCTGCAAATGCAACATTAAAAGGCACATACTAATCTCACAAGTTATATTGTGCATTTAAAGGAACATTTATTTTTTATATTTCTCTTTTAATTGTGAAAGAAGAGATGTGACGTCTAATAATCTTTCAAGCACCCGCAGATGATATTATTGTTCAGTTTGTTAAGAGAAGTCCAGTGTAAAAATGATTGGCTATACTACAAGGGGAGGACAAAATGCGTAAGGGTATAGTGTATACTGCACAGTTTATGTAGGGAAGCACACGGACGTAGTTACTCTCAAATAACAGATTAACTGTGAGAGCTCACACTAAAATTAATTTCATATAAAAATCTGGCAAAAGCCGAGAGTGCTTAAATATTCACCTTTAAGGGAGAGTAAAGTTGAAATTAAACTTTAATGATTTGGATAAAACATACAATTTTAATCAACTTTCCAATTTACTTCTATTATCTTATTTGCTTCATTCTCTTGGTATCTTTGGTTGAAAAGCATATCTAGCTTGGCTGAGGGGGCAGCAATGCACTACTGGGAGCTGATTGGTGGCTGCACATATATATCTCTTGTGATTGCCTCAACAATCGGCTAGCTCTCACTAGTTTATTGCTGCTCCTTCAGCAAAGGATACCGAGAAAATGAAGCAAATTTGATAATGGAAGTGAAATGGAAAATGGTTTAAAATTGTATTCTCTATCTGAAAATTTGGAGGATTTTTGTTTCTTTTTAATTGTGGAGTTTTTGGTTAAGTACTTTATATTTTGAATGCACAATAGTAGCTGATAACCCTTAATACCTGTTTTTTCAAAAGAGCGAAAATAAAAAGCATATTCCATTGCTTGTGCTTCCCATTAAAAGTTATAGGTCTCACCATATAAGTATTGTGCGTGTTGAAAATGGATTGATTAAATGTTTTAATTAATAACTTGTAATAACCGACAAGTGTCGCGCTATTTAACGCTTTTGCTCGTGCACAAACACAGCAGCAAGTAAACTTTTTTTAACCGTGGGTTAGTTGCAAGTTTTGCAAGTTGAAAGTAGAATCTTTGCACTCAAGTGAAACCCGATGCGCGTTTACTTCAGGCATTGCAACCTCGTTAACTTCCTCTCCCCATAGACTTCAGTGGAGCGCAGTACCGAAAGAAAAAAAACAAACACGTATCGCTCGCACGCTAACTCAACACCGCGTTAGACTACCTGTGTTACCCCAACATGAGTTATGAATATATAACATTCCAATTTTCTTCACCTTACTAGACAACAATTTAAGCCAATAGTAAGCTAAAATGAACTAAGATTATTTTTTTAATTATTTGTTACACAAATTGTCATACAACGTATTTCCTCGTTCTCTCTTTCAGGTCTTTTTAACCATCCATTATGCACCTTTGGTCGACTCCTTGGCAGATGTGATATTAAACGGAGACCTTTCAATGTTTTCATCCAAAGCAGAACAGGATGCCCAGAGATCGGTGAGTAAAAACATCTGCTTGGCAACTAATGAAAATAGCAGAAGCCTTTGTAGTCTTATGGAATGAAAAGTGGCAGCAAAATCTAAAACTATATTACAAAAAATAAGCTGTAGAAGTCCTAAGAAAAATAGCACAAGTTTGCGGAAACAAAATATCTATATATTTATTTATTACTAAAAATGCTCTGATGAAGTCGACTAGTGATAATCACATATGTACAGTTTTGGTTTTGTGGTCCATTCGCCATTGGTTCTTATTTTATATGTGTGTATGAAACTATAGTCTAACTGTATACGTGTTCTATTATTGGTAATGTATCTTATGCTATAGGTGAGTATACAATGTGACAGGTCAATACATATTCTCTTTTTCTTGGCTTATTATTGTTTCAAAGGGTATCAGAGCAAGTAAATATTTTAACTTAAGTTAGCTCACTTTAAAAAAGCCCTAACTAACCCCAAAAATTGTACTCACCATTGGAAAATCCGGCTCCTCTTGATCTGACGTTGGGGCCCTCATTGTCCCGGCTCCTGGCACCGGGGGCCCATCTTTGTGGAGGCGGACTTCAGCATCCTCTTCGGATTCCTCCGCTCCACAATCTTCATCCACGTCAGATGCCCATCTTTGTGGTAGCGCAGTCGGACCTCAACGGCCATTTTCACCACCTCTTTTTCACATCTTCTTCCCTGAGCCCTGGTCTTCATGCAGTATCCGGCGCACACTGAAATTCCTGAAGCGCGGAACCCCTATATATAGGGGTACCACTTAATCCTGATTTTTTATTCTTAGGAATATACATTTTTATTTTTTTAGGAGAGTTATTTTTAGGTAGATTTTGTTTTTTGTGTGGGGGGGGTTTACTTGTATTGTAGAGGGGGGGATTTGTAATTGATTTTTTGTCTAAAACAGCTAAATTATCTTTAGGGCAATGCCCTACAAAAGGCCCTTTAAGGGCTATTTTAATTTATTTTAGTGTTTGAGTTTAGTTTCTTTTGTTTGATTTTGTTTTTTATTTTATGAGGCACGTAGATTAGTATTAGGTAAAATGGTGTTTTTTTATTTTGGATACTGTATTTTAGGTAGAGTAAGGTTAGATTGTGTTTGGGCTTTGTGGAGGTATAGGGGTTAATAGGATAGTACTTGCAGTGGGTATGTGGCATTATAGGGGTTATAGAATAATACTTGCGGTGGGTATGTGGCGGTATAGGGGTTAGTAGGATAGGTATCTGTGGTGGGTATGTGGAGGTATAGGGGTTAATAGGATAGTACTTGCGGTTGGTATGTGGCGGTGTAGGGGTTAATAGGATAGTACTTGCGGTGGTTATGTGGCGGTATAGGGGTTAAAAATAGGATAGGTACTTGTAGTGGTATTAGGGTTTATAGGATAGGTACTTGCAGTCGGTATGTGGTGGTATAGGGGTTAATAGGATTAGTTCTTGCAGTGGGTATGTGATGGTATAGGGGTTAATAAGATAGGTACTTGCGGTGGGTATGTGGCGGTATAGGGGTTAATAGGATAGGTACTGGCGGTGGGTAAGTGACTGAATAGGGGGTTAATAGGATAGGTACTTGCGGTGGGTAAGTGGCAGAATAGGGGGTTAATAGGATAGGTACTTGCGGTGGGTAAGTGGCAGAATAGGGGGTTAATAGGATAGGTACTTGCGGTGGGTATGTGGCGGTATAGGGGTTAATAGGATAGGTACTTGCGGTGGGTATGTGGCGATATAGGGGTTAATAGGATAGGTACTTGCGGTGGGTAAGTGGCAGAATAGGGGGTTAATAGGATAGGTACTTGCGGTGGTATGTGGCGGTATAGGGGTTAATACAATAGTACTTGTGGTGGGCTAGTGGTAATTTAGGAATTAACGGGATAGGTACCAACATGTTTCTAATTAAACAATTCATGCTATACTTTTATTCCCTGTGTTAGTGTTATGCAATTTTGTAGCACAATCTGTTTAATTATTGCAGGAAACAAGAAATCATATGAATTCATAGCAACATGAAAGCTGAGACTGTGGAGAAAATGTATAGTTATTAATAATAATGATAATAATAAAACGGTAACGTCCAAGCATAGATCAAATGGGTCCAGAAGTGTTTATCTTATTGCACTAGTTTTTTTTTTGTCTTCGCAGTTGATAGCATCATAATTGCACAAGGCTCTCATAAATGGTTTAGCTCTACTGGGAAGCATCTATTCACGATTAGTGCAGTACCAGGAAACGACACTCACCGGTCATTGCACAATCTCTCATTAGTAGTATTTGCTTTGTGGTCAGAAAAGCATCTTCCAATCTAGTGAAAGAAACTCGCATGAGGTTTTTGTGGATTCTGGCTGACTCATTACCTTCATTGCTATTTGAATTGGTGGAACAAAACCATTATTCCAACACAGTTCATTATCATTGGTTTCCAAGTAACCTTTTATCATTTGACATTAAATGTGTGTTTACTCCTTATTTTAACTATCTGATGTTATCATGTGTTAATCCAGTCTTGTTTTGTCTGTATTGCCTACAGTGGTATCATAATATAGTGTTTTCACTTATTCTGTCTTATACCGTAAATGAGGAAATTATTCCTAGACCTCGGAATAAAATTCTTTATTATTCTTGAAAAGAAATATCTATGTGCTATTTGTTTCAGTTTATTCCTATATAATCTGTATAGTCAGTTTATTGTTATTATTATTTTTGTTTTATTTTGTATGTGCACATTTATTAATGTATTTACAATATTTATATATTGCTAACGTCTGCCCCCCCCCCCCCCAAAAAAAATGGATGCACTGCAACTGGAATCCTTATCTTCCAAACATCATTATCTTTGATCCCACCTGGATAACATTCAAGCGATGCAACAGAAAGGGTAGGCAAGAGTCACCGTATTCCAAATTAATTAAATTGTTTATTTGCTTAAAGTTACAAATGTGAAACATCTCAGTGTTTTTTTTCCCTTCCTCAAAGAAACAATTTGTGTGTCCCTTTAAGTAAATAAACTGCATATGTTCTATCATATGTATAAGAACCTTGTACATCTTACATAATATTGTTTTACCTGACCTGATGATACCATTAAAGTGAATCTGATTGCGTATATTTGCATAAAATTCTAATAACAGTTCGTCAACCTACTCATGCGCAATTGGATTAGTCTATTCGCTCATGCGCAGATTACGGCAATGATGCCTACATTACCCACAATGTATTTACAATAACACATGCGCATTTCAATTTGAAATCGCTTATATCCAGTCTTTTTACGGTGTTTTAGGTGTCACAATTCTTTTTTTCTTTTTTTTTTTTTTTCCATCAAAATATTATAAAAATATTTTTTTTTAAGTTGCTCGTTAATTCTAGGGAGATTCTCTAAGCGATAGCACACAAGAAACTGGCGTTTCCTGCGCAGCAAAGTCTTCTAATCCGCGATCGATAGAGCGGGTCTACTTCATCCAGAACTGACATGAAGACGGTGACATGTTCAATGACGTTTACCTATCTCGCGCATGCGCATCGCATACAACAGTTGCCATCTTCCAACTGGAGTTGTCCGCCCGCATTGGAAAGAGCAAACCGATAGCAAAGCAGTGGGTTTGGAAAAGTTAGAAAATTCGGAGCAAGATTTCTTACAAACGGTAAGTATTTGGAACATGAAAATGTATTAATATAGATGCATATTTTTTAACAAGTTAATTATTTTGTGACTACAGTGTCCCTTTAACAAAATGTTCACATGTTTATATTTACACTTTTCGAGTCACTAGATCCCACTGAGCATGTGCAAGAATTCACAGAATATACGTATATGCATTTATAATTGGCTGTCACATGATAAAAGTGCTGCGGAAATGGACATAACTTTGAAGTTCTATTGCATTGCATTTTCTTGTTATCATGCATTTGTTGATTATGCAAATCTACTGTAATAGTAGCCTCAGAAGGGCTTCCAACTTCTAACTGGAAATCCTACTCTTACAAAATCCTTGGTGGAAAGGTGCTCCTTTCTCACTTTTTTGCTTTGTTAAAAAGAGAGGTGCAAGTAGTGTGTTTGCGCTGCAGTACAACTGTGTGTGTGTATATGTGTGTATATATATATATATATATATATATATATATATTAAACATATTACAACATTTACAGTCATTTGCTGGGGCAGACGCCATTTTGAACTCAAGCCATATCTTATACACAAGGCTTGACAAATCCATGAAGTCAAGGAGCCGCGGCTGCTTGACAAGCTCAGAGCTAAGCTCCTGCCGATCTACACCTGTATTATTTATGTTGTGTTCAGTCAAAGCCTCAGTAATGAAGTTTTGTGCGTCTATGGGAGAGCAGGTTAAAATGTTATCTTGATCACAAAGGGCTGGGTCTGCAATACATTGGTCATGATCTGCGTTTGAGTAATTAACTTCTTAGAGTGTTTCAGTGTTGGGTTGCAACGTAATCTCATACTCTGGGAAGCACTCGCAATTATTTATTTATTATAAAGATTTTTCCATGTCAAAATGTTTTTTTGCAGGTTTTAAATGTACCTGTGGTGGCAGCATAGGGCCATGATTTCTACTTATGTATGCATATGAACAGGGTCAGCTCCAAGGGGGGGCATTGGGGGGCAATGCCCACCCAAATGGAATGCTGTGCCCCTCAAAAAATATTGATATGATCATACACTTTAAAAAAATAATAAACTAATTAATTGTTATGTAATGCTGCATGCTCGGGGCGGAGTTAGCTGCCGAACTGTGAGGTCGCATCACGCATCTGCAAGGAGCTCTGTGTCTTAACCTCTTATTTGGAATTGGAAGTTAATTGGAGACTTTTTGGACTTGTCTTTAACCCTATTCATTTTACCTAACTATCGTGAGTTACTCATTTTCTTAAACAATAGACCATGATAAGAATATCTGTAGACAACATAAGAGGACAGAAGCGCCACATGGCCCAATATTGTTTGAAGATAGATATATAAACAAATATCAGTGTAATGACAAACTCACATTTGGTGAGTCACCCCTAGTGGTGTAGAAGAAGCGGTCTGGGATCATGTACAGTCACCCAGAAGACTGACTTCCAAAGGCTGATCAGCAATCTGTAGATGGTATAAGCAGATACAGCGCCAATATGGCCTAGTATTGTATGAACAAATGAGAACAGTATATGGTAATAAATGTACTCACATTTGGTAAAACACCTCCCTTGGTGCACTAGAGACAAAATGGGATTAAACAGTCACCCAGTAGACTGATAACCGGTAAGACAGGAACTTCCAGCAGTCCAAAGGGAAACCAAAGGGTGGTAAAAAAAGGTCTGGCAGCAAGTGGTAAGTCAAATCAGAACTTACTTTATTAAAAATACTAGCAACGCGTTTCTCATCCAACCAGTGGATGTTCATCAGGCTTAAGTATTAAGCAAATTAGATATCAGAAGTAATATGAAAAGTTGTTTCAAATTGTATGTTCTACCTGAGTCCATTAAGAAAAAAATGGGGGTTTCCTGTCCCTTTAAACCTTAAATAATTGCTGGACATAATGATGCATTGAACACAAAGCCTGAGAATAAGAATACCCAGATGTATTTTTTTAACTGACATCAACTGTTTAAACCGTTAATTTCCCCACTATTTAGTTTCTGTAAAGTAATGGCTATGGCCGTATAGTAATCTAGTTTTCCTTATCTGTTGAGGCCAATTAGTACAGATATAAATGAGTAGAGTGAGTAAACAATGGCTGTGTGCAATGTTAGGTCTTGTAAAGCCTGAGTGTAGCTCTCGCCGGAATTGGAAACTTTTCAGAGACAAATTACAGAAAAAGCAAACATAATATAAGCAAATAGAATGAAAGTTTGTTCACTACCATAATGTTCTATTACAATCACAAGGTGTTTAATGTCTCCTGAAATGTTTAAAATCAGACATATTACAGTAACAAAAGCTGCTGTTTTCAAACCTTGCGCTCACCTACCAGGCCTTTCACTTAATGGGTTATAAAACTTTTCTTTAAATGATGTTTAAAAAGTGTTGCATTAAAGGGACACTGAACCCACATTTTTTTCTTTCATGATTCAGATAGAGAAGCAATTTTAAGCAACTTTCAAATTTACTCCTATTATCAATTTTCTTTATTCTCTTGCTATCTTTATTTGAAATGCAAGAATGTAAGTTTAGAAGTCGGCCCATTTTTGGTTCACAACCTGGGCTGTGCTTGCTGATTGGTGGCTAAATGTACCCACCATTAAACCAGTGCTGTCCATGGCCTGAACCAAAAATTGTCTGGCTCCTTTGCTTAGATGCCTTATTTTTCAAATAAAGATAGCAAGAGAATGAAGGAGATTGATAATAGGAGTAAATTAGAAAGTTGTTTAACATGGCTGCTCTATCTGAATCATGAAAGAAAAAATGTGGATTTAGTGTCCCTTTAAATACAGTAAGATCATTATTGATGAATCAACTTACTTGTAATGGTAAACAAAGCTTGCAAATGATGAAACACATACAAATCCTTTACCATTATTTCTGGCTAGACGACCACCCTCAAAAGCAGCCAATCATAAAGCCATAACAAATAGCTATTTAGCACATTCATGCATTAAAAGCACATTCCGATTGCATGGGCCTTAAAGGGACAGTCCACACCAGAATTGTTATTGTTTAAAAGCTAGATAATCCCTTTATTACCCATTACCCAGATTTGCAAAACCAACACAGTTATATATTAATATGCTTTATACCTCTGTGATTACCTTGTATCTAAGCATCTTCTGACAGCCCCCTGATCACAGGACTTTTTATTTATTATCTATTGACTTGCATTTTAGCCAATTAGTGCTGTGTTGTGCTGACTCTTAAATAACTCCACGTGCATTAGCACAATGTCATCTATATAGCTCACATGAACGAACAGTCTCCTGTTGTGAAAAGCTAATAAAAACGCATGTGATAAGAGGCTGTCTGTAGTGGTTTATAAACAGGCAGAAATTTAGAGGTTTAAAGGTTATAAAGTGTATTAATATAACAATGTTGGTTGTGAAAGCTGGCGAATGGGTAGTAAAGGCATTATCTATCTTTTTAAATAATAACAATTTGTGTTGACTGTGCCTTTATGGGACATCAAGTATTGCGTGCGCACTGTCTAAATCCTCTGTTATTTTAATTCCCAATGCAATTAACAAATTTAAAAAAGTTATAATAAAAGATTATATTTTAGAAAGCTTGTAATAAAAATGGAAGCAAAAATGTTTTTTTTTTTTCTTTTTAAAGGGTAGGAAACATTTTCAAGAACTGTTTCATTATGTCTGATGCTTACTTATTAATTGCATTAGCAGATCTAAGGCTTATTTTCTTTCATCTCTCTAGATTTTCACACGAAAACCCTTACTTAACAATTTCTGAGCAATTTTGGTTAGGAACATATGTAAGGTCTGCTAGTAACTCAAAAGCTATACCAGTAATTTGTATTTGTTTTACGGGAAGGAGAAAGTAGGTTAGTACTGACACTAGGCAGGTATAACCAATAAAACCACATCTAATTTGTGCAGGAAGCAGATGGAAACCACTCTCACCTAACAGGAAGGAAGATACACCTTCCTACAGTAACTACTGATATATAAACATTTGGTACATAAAAAAGCAAATGACAGATATGACATGACGATCTTTAGGGTTCTTATTCCGAGCTATAGCTAAAGAGATTGGTAAACTCTGTTCAGCTGTCAAGAAAGTTAGAATTGTACAGAACAAGCGATTTAATTCCAGGAAGTATGTAGTGCCATTTTTGATATTCTGAGAACTCATTACCACAAGGTAAAAACTTTAATTTTACATCATCAGAATGATCAGAGGAACTGAATATCAAATATTTTCAGGGAAGCTGGTGGGTGTTCTTAGCTTTAGAAAGTGGATGTAACTTACAAAACCATGAAACAATATTTCCCGGTTTTTGAAATACACCATATTTGAACATTTATGCTGTAAAATAAGGCTTGTCAAATCCTGGAAGTCATCCTAAATATTTTAATTGTTCTACATACATACCTATATCAAATCATTTTCGATTTCCTTCCTAAGATAGGGAGAGTCCACGGCTTCATTCCTTACTGTTGGGAAATACAACACCTGGCCACCAGGAGGAGGTAAAAACACCCCAGCCAAAGGCTTAAATATTCCTCCCACTTCCTCATTACCCCAGTCATTCTTTGTCTTTCATCACGTTAGGAGGTGGTAGAAGATTCAGAGAGTCCTAAAAAAGGGTATCTGCCCTTCGAGATAGGACTGGAGTTTTAAGTAGTCATGCCAACCTCTCAGTGAGAGTATTGATGAAAGTTAGGGTCTGGAGATGCAGGGAAAGCTTTTCTGCGAAAACCATCCAGACTACTGCTAATAGCTCCTAAGCAATCAGTGTTGACGAGTTTTACTGTCTGCTTCCTCTCACTTAAGTCCATGTCAGGAGTGCTGCTATAAGACTGTCACACTTGAGAGGCTGTGTTCTGTTCCACAGCATGGATTCTGGAGGTAGGATTGTTTCAATTTTTACACATAAAAAGCTATAACAGGGTCACAGTGTGGCTCCTTTATACCTTGATAGGATCCAGGGTTAATATCCCCTGAAGGGGGTTTATTGAACATTTGGGGTTAATTAGTGTATTATTATTTACATGCTGCTTTGTGTGATTTTTTTTCTGGACTGATAGACTGTGTGTTTTTGGTTGGAACAAACAGGTTTCACTTTTAAGGTTCACTTTTGAAAGTGTTGCACAGCTCCTATTACTTGCTGTACTTGTAATAACAGGGAGAATTACTGTCTTGCACTCCATGTAACCGGGTGTGGTCTATGTTAATTTTCTCCATTTCGGCTGAGACTTGAACCTGAAGAGAGCATTTTCTCTGTTAACTGTCTGGGTCTAGGAGGTGGCGAGTGCCCCAGCCATTGGGAGTGCAGTTTTCTATAATAAAAAAAGTTTTTATTTGCGTCTTTCTGTGGGTATAACCTGAGCTATGGATGACTCTGACATATTAGAAGGTACTCCTTCTGTACTTAATCATACCTGTTTATATTGTGAGGAGGCTGTGGTTTTCCCGCCCACTCAATTATGTTCCACATGCTTTAACACCGTTATAAAGTCTAAGAAGGGAGACAGGTCTGCTAAGGCTATTAGTCCCTCTGAGCCGTCTACCTCTCAGGACTTGGCGTCCCGTGAGATTACTAGCCTTGTTACATTATCCACTCCACATGCAGTTCCCCATAGCACATCTAATCCTCCATCCGACGGGGGCCTTCTTCCTGTGGACTTTGCTGCACAGTTACAAACGGCGGTGTCTGCGGCCCTCAGTGCATTACCTCGCTCTAACAAACACAAGAGAAAGGTTAAACATAGCTCTCCTGACCCGGAGTCATCTAAATATTTATTGGATTTAGCTATTATGTCCCAGTTATCCGATGATGAGTTAACCTCTGTAGCTTCAGAGGGTGAACTTTTTGGGTCGGAGTCCTTAGCGCCATCCTTTAAATTTAAAATTGAGCACTTGCGTTTTTTTATTAAAGGAGGTTCTGTCTATATTAGAGGTTCCAGAGGGCGTGCTGCCTGAAGAACTTATGATACTTAAATTAGACAGAGTTTACGAAGACAGGAAAGTTCTTTTGACTTTTCCTGTGCCGGTTAAGATGGCGCGAACATTATTAAGAACGAATGGGAAAGAATTGGTTTTTCCTTTTCCCCCTTGTCTACTTTTAAAAATTTGTTCCCGGTCCTGGACTCTCAATTGGATTTTTGGGACTCCATTCCGAAGGTGGATGCTTGCTAAACGTATTTTCGTTCAGAGAGCCGATGGATAAGAAAACGGAAACCTTTCTGAGAAAGATGTAGATGGGTTTTTGTTTCAACCGGGGGCTGCAGTTTCTGCGGTTGCCGGAGCGGCTACCTACTGGTGCAACTCTTTGTCGGAACTCATTGAGGTGGATCTCCCCTTGAGGATAGTCAAGACAGAGTTAATGCTCTGAGAATTGCTCATTCTTTTATCTGTGATGCGAAAATGCAAAATATTCGCCTAAATGCAAAGGCCTCTGGCTTTGCGGTCCTAGCCTGCCGGGCGCTCTGGTTGAAGTCTTGGTCTGTGGATATGACTTCTAAGTCCAGACTCCTTTCTCTTCCCTTCAAGGGAAATATTTTATTTGATCCAGGCCTGGATTCCATTATTTCTACGGTTACTGGAGGCAAGTGTGCCTTCCTACTGCAAGATAAGAAGAACAAGTCTAAGGGACGACAATCTTATAATTTTCGTTCCTTTCGTTCTAAAAATCCCAATGACAACAATCCTCCTCCAAGCCAGAGCAACCCAAGAGTACTTGTAGGCCAGCTCAGTCCTGAAATAAATCCAAGCAGAATAAGAAGCCTGCCAAAAACAAATCGGCATGAAGGGGTGGCCCCCGATCCGGGATCGGATCGTGTAGGGGGCAGACTGTCTCTTTTTTCAGATGCCTGTTTCAAGGACATACAGGATCTGTGGGTCCTGGAGGTGGTATCTCAAGGGATACAAGATATGCTTCAAATCTCATCTGCCAAGGGGCAGATTCCTTCTCTCGAATCAGTCTACCAGACCAGAAAAGAGGGATGCCTTTCTAGGGTGCATTCAGGATCTATCCTCCTTAGGAGTTGTTGTCCCGGTGCATATTGAAGAAAGAGGTTTGGGGTTTTATTCAAACCTTTTCGTGGTGCCAAAGAAGAAGGCAACTTTCCGCCCCAATTCAGGACCTAAAGTGCTTAAACAAATTTCTCAGTGCCACTTCCTTCAAGATGGAGACAATAAGGTCCATCCTTCCTTTGATTCAGGAAGGCCAGTTTATGACTACTATAGGTCTGAAGGACGCTTACCTTCATGTTCCAATCCACAGGTATCATTTTCAGTTCCTGAGGTTGGCATTCCTGGACCAGCATTTCCAGTTCATTGCCCTTCCGTATGGCCTAGCTACTGCTCCAAGAATCTTTACGAAGATTCTGGGGGCTCTTCTAGCCGTTGCCAGAACTCAGGGTATTGCGTTAGCCTCATACTTGGATGATATTCTGGTGCAAACACCATCCTTTCATCTTGTGGAAGAATTCTCGGAGTCCCTTCTCAGTCTTCTTCGATCACATGGATGGGAGATAAACTTGGAAAAGAGTTCTCTTATCCCAAGTACCAGGGTGGAATTCCTTGGTACTATAATAGACTCCATATCCATAAGGATATTTCTAACAGACCAGAGACGTTGCAAGCTAACTTTGGCATGTCTTGACCTCCGAACCTCCTTGAGTCCCTCTGTGGCTCAGTGTATGTAGGTGATTGGTCTCATGGTGTCCTGCAATCATTCAGATCTATCTCAACAGATTGTATTTGACAGCCGGTCGAGAGAATTGATCTCTTGGTGGCTGTGTCCAGATCATCTGTCCCGAAGGACATGCTTCTTAGGACTATCCTTGGAGATTGTGACTACGAACGCAAGCCTATCCAGATGTGGAGCTGTTTGGGGTGCCAGGAAGGCACAGGGGTTGTGGACTCAGGAGGAGTCTTCCCTCCCGATCAATATTTTGGAACTACGGGCAATCTTTAAGGCCTTGAAGACTTGGCCATTTCTGGGTTTGTCCCAGTTTATCAGATTCCAATCAGACAATATAACCTTGTGGCTTACATCAACCATCAGTGGGGAACGTGAAGTTCCTTGGCGATGAAGGAAGTATCTCAGATTCTGGAGTGGGGGGAGGCCAACAGCTGTTTGCTGTCAGCAATCCACATTCCAGGTGTGGACAACTGGGAGGCGGATTTTCTCAGCAGGCAATCTTTCCATCCAGGGGAATGGTCTCTCCATCCCAAGGTGTTTGCAGATATATGCAGCAAGTGGGGGGTGCCGGAGACAGATTTCATGGCGTCCCGTCTCAATACCATGCTACCCAGGTACAGGTCGAGAAATCCCCAAGCGGATCTAATAGATGCACTAGCAGTGCCCTGGAGGATCAAACTCATATATCCTTTTTTTCTCCATTACCGCTTCTTCCTCGAGTGGTGGCCCGCACCAAGCAGGAGCGGGTATCAGTAATCCTGATTGCTCCTTCTTGGCCGCAAAAGACGTGGTTCGCGGATCTAGTGGAGATGTCCTCATCTCCTCCGTGGAAGTTACTTTGTCGCAGAGACCTGCTCATACAAGGTCCATTTGTTAATCAAAATCTAGATTCTCTGAGGCTGACTGCGTGGAGATTGAACGCTTAGTCTTAGCCAAAAGAGGTTTTTCTGAGAGTGTCATCGATACTCTTATTCAAGCTTGTAAACCAGTTACTCGGCATATCTACCACAAGGTGTGGAGGACCTACTTATTCTGGTGTGAAGAGCGTGGTTTTTCCTGGCACAGAGTTAAGGTTGCCAAGATCTTATCTTTTCTCCAGGATGGGCTGAAAGAAGGTCTCTTCTGCTAGTTCCCTGAGGGGACAGATTTCGGCCCTGTTGGTTTATTGCACAAGAGACTGGCTGAGCTCCAGACTTACAGTCCTTTGTTAAGGCTCTGATTAGGATCAGACCTGCGTTTAGATCTGGGGATCCTCCTTGGAGCCTCAATTTTGTTCTTTGGGTTTTGCAACAGGTTCCGTTTGAGCCTCTGCATCCCGTTGACATTAAATTGTTATCTTGGAAGGTTTTCTTTTTATTGGCTATTGCCTCTGCAGGCAGAGTTTCTGAGATCTCTGCTTTGCAATGTGAGCCCCCTTATCTGATTTTTCATGCAGATAAGGCAGTTTTACATACTAAATTAGGTTTTCTTCCCAAGGTTGTGTCTGATCGCAACATCAATCAGGAGATTGGGGTTCCTTCCTTGTGTCCTAATCCTCCTTCAGCGAAGGAACGCTTACTTCACAATTTCGATGTGGTTTACTCCTTGAAGTTCTATCTTCAGGCTACTAAGGAGTTTAGACAATCTTCCTCTTTGTTTCTTATCTATTCGGGGAAGTGTAAGGGTCAGAAGGCTACTTCGTCTTCCCTATCTTTTTGGTTTAGGAGTGTCATCCGCTTAACTTACGAGACAGTGGAACATCGTCCTCCTGAGAGGATAACGGCTCATTCCACTAGAGCAGTGGCTTCCTCTTAGGCCTTTAAGAACGAGGCCTCTATGGATCAGATTTGTAAGGCGGCTACCTGGTCCTCCTTACATACTTTTTTAAAATTTTTCAAGTTTCATTTTTTTGCTTCGGCTGAAGCAGCTTTCAGGAGAAAAGTTTTGCAGACTGTGGTGCCCTCAGAATAGGGTCCACTTCTTCCTTTTTGTTCCCTCCCGTTATTCATTCAGTGCCCTCTGGAGCTTGGGTCGAGTTTTCCCAACAGTAAGGAATGAAGCTGTGGACTCTCCCTATCTTAGGAAGGAAAACATAATTTATGCTTACATGGGCAGTATTCCAACATGATAACGACCCCAAAAACACCTCCAAGACGACCACTGCCTTGCTAAAGAAACTGAGGGTAAAGGTGATTGACTAGCCAAGCATGTCTCCAGACCTAAACCCTGATGTCGTCATGGAGGAGTGGAAGTGGACTCCAGTGGTGACCTGTGAAGCGGTGGTGAGCTCCATGCCCAAGAGGGTTAAGGCAGTGCTGGAAAATGTTGGCCACACAAAATATTGACACTTTGTGCCCAATTTGAACATTACCACTTAGGGGTGTACTCACTTTTGTTGCCAACGGTTTAGACATTAATGGCTGTGTGTTGAGTTTTTTTGAGGGGACAGCAAATTTAAACCTTGGCCGGACTGTTAGCCGACGGACATTTGGCCGACGGATAATAGTCTAGCAGACAAGTGGCTTTTATATAACAGTCCGGCCCCGAGATAGGTATATAGATAGATTTGATAGATAGATAGATTTGATTGATAGATAAATAGATAGATCATTTCCCAGACAGAGAATTACAAGATGTGCGAGCAGGGACCCATAGTTAGGTTCCCAGAGGCGTTGCGGCGTCCGAGGCTCTGATTAGAACAGAGCACTCTGGAGTGTATCTGCCCTCGGCTGAACTAGAAACATGCTTCTGCTTTCTGTCCTTCGGCCAAATGTCCATCAGACAGAATGCTGTCGGCCACATGTCCGTCAGCATTTTGTCAGACCACCAATTTACACTGTTATACATGCTGTACACTCACTACTTTACAGTGTAGAAAAGTATCTTTTCTTCAGTGTTGTCACATGAAAAGATATAATAAAATATTTACAAAAATGTGAGGAGTGTACTCTCTTTTGTGAGATACTGTATGTGTATATATAAGTTGAAATGATTCACAATTTTTTTTTCTTTGTTAAATGTTGGAAAAAAAGGATATGTATCAAATTCAAATTTTTTGGGGGTGGGGCTTCTTAGATTCTTGCACCTGGGCCCTGTGGTTTCTAGTTACGCCTCTGATTGAGGGCCCTATCTTTGTTATCCCTATAGTCTATTAGACAGAAACTGGAGCACACTCCCGACATCTATAGGACCTGTTGTGCAGGCTGTGACTGCCTAAATTGACCCTCAATTCAAAAGTGAAAAAAGACCCTTTTAAAGCAACATAAAACTTACATTTTTATACTCTATTCTTTTTATTATAATAAACAGCTTTTAAATTACTTAAAATTATTTTTATTTCCCCTTGACCCACAAGTATTATTATAATTCTTGTTTTCCGAACCGACCATGAAACTCATTATCTCCTGTGATGTGAAACGCGCATCAGGAGCACTGTCTCCTAATTTTTAAACTTTGCTTACTCCTAAATTTGATAACTGGGTCCTGATATATTTGTCTAGCCAGTATAACAATAAATCCTGCTATAGAAGGGGCTTAGCAGCAGATAGTGAAATGAAATATTTTGGCTAATACTGACTCCCTATAGCGGTAAACATATTTAAACGGAAAATCTTGGCATAATATGCTCAGGTTACCCTAATATGCTCCATCTAGGAGTTTAAGCATTTTGAACTTATCATGTATGTGGTGTGCCTGTTTGTTACAATATCCCAATAAAGTATTTGGAAGACTGTTGTTCCAATCAGCCAATAGAATGCGAGCTCAATCCTTTTGGCTGATTGGATCAGCCAATAGGATTGAAGTTCAATTGGGTGGGTTTTATTTTTAGGCCAGGGCTTTGGGCCGCAATAGAGCTAAATGCCCTTTTAAGGGCAATGCCCATCCAAATGCCCTTTTCAGGGCAATGGGGAGCTTAGGTTTTTTTAGTTAGGGTTTTATTTGGGGGGTTGGTTGTGTGGGTGGGTTTTACTGTTGGGGGGTTGTTTGTATTTTTTTTTCAGGTAAAAGAGCTGATTTTTTGGGGGCAATGCCCCGCAAAAGGCCCTTTTAAGGGCTATTGGTAGTTTAGTTTAGGCTAGGGTTTTTTTTTATTTTGGGGGGCTTTTTTTATTTTGATAGGGCTATTAGATTAGGTGTAATTAGTTTAAAGATCTTGTAATTTGTTTTTTATTTTGTGTAATTTAGTGTTTTTTTTGTAATTTAGCTAATTGTATTTAATTTAGGTAATTTATTTAATTGTAGTGTTAGGTGTTAGTGTAACTTAGGTTTTATTTTACATGTAAATTTGTATTTATTTTAGCTAGGTAGTTAGTAAATAGTTAATAACTATTTAGTAACTATTCTACCTAGTTAAAATAAGTACAAACTTGCCTGTAAAATAAAAATAAACCCTAAGCTAGATACAATGTAACTATTAGTTATATTGTAGCTAGCTTAGGGTTTATTTTACAGTTAAGTATTTAGTTTTAAATAGGAATTATTTAGTTATTAATAGTAAGTTTTATTTAGATTTATTTTAAGTTAGGGGGTGTTAGGGTTATACTTAAATTTAGGGGTTAATAAATTTAGTATAGTGGCGGCTATGTTGGGATGGCAGATTAGGGGTTAATAAATGTAGGTAGGTGGCGGCGATGTTAGGGACAGTAGATTAGGCGTTAATAATATTTAACTAATTGTTAGGCGGGAGTGCGGCGGTTTAGGGGTTAATATGTTTATTCTAGTGGTGGCGATGTCCGGAGTGGCAGATTGGGGTTAATAATTTTATTTTAGTGTTTGCGATGCGGGAGGGCCTCGGTTTAGGGGTTAATAGGTAGTTTATGGGTGTTAGTGTACTTTTTAGCACTTTAGTTATGAGTTTTATGCTACAGCTTTGTAGTGTAAAACTCATAGCTACTGATTTTAAAATGCGGTACGAATCTTGACGGGATAGGGTGTACCGCTCACTTTTTGGCCCCCAGGACAAGCTCGTAATAACGGCGCTATGGAAGTCCCATTGAAAATAGACTATACGCAATTTGCATAAGTTGATTTGCGGTAAGGCCAAAAAAGTGTGCGGTGCCCCTAAATCTGCAAGACTCGTAATACCAGCGGTAGTAAAAAAGCAGCATTATGAGGCTGAACGCTGCTTTTTTTGCTCATAACGCAAGACTCGTAATCTAGCCGAGAGTGTTTTATTATTGTACTACTGCTTGCATATAACATAGAACATTTTATTATTGTACTACTGCTTGCATATAACATATAGAACATTTTATTATTGTACTACTGCTTGCATATAACATATAGAACATTTTATTATTGTACTACTGCTTGCACATAACATATAGAGCATTGTATTATTGTACTACTGCTTGCATATAACATATAGAGCAATGTATTATTGTACTACTGGTTGCATATAACATATGGAACATTTTATTAGTTTACTACTGCCTGCAAATAACATAAGGAGCATTGTATTATTGTACTACTGCTTGCATATAACATAAGGAGCATTGTTTTATTGTACTACTGCTTGCATATAACATACAGAGCATTGCATTATTGTACTACTGCTTGCATATAACATATAGAGTATTTTATTATTGTACTACTGCTTGCATATTACACAGAGCATTTTATTATTGTACTACTGCTTGCATACTACACGTGTATTAAGTCAGAGAAACATGAATCGCTCAGAAAAACAAAACCAGATTAGCAGTTGCTGTAGGACAATTGTTATAGCTTTTTGGTTCTATTGACATGTTTCTGTTAATTAAGAGAAGAGGGAGTGACTTATCCTCCCTCAGATAAATAGGGCCAAAATTAGAGGTATTTGTCCCCATTATGATAATCACCTGGCATCTAGACAGACACTGGACCCTTCATTTTAAATAGCATAATGTTCTCTTTCATATAGAGGATTCCTCAACCCTTTCTGTTCATTAAGGATAGTGTGAGTAATTTCTAATGTATACCTAATATGAGTGGACCACTCTTATCTCCAGATTTCTCAAAGGATAGGTCATATGCACACTTTGTGTTTATAAAAGGTTGCAGGGGTCCTCTATTTTTGTTTAGAACACCTTAAAAGTCACCTAGTAAATAGGAGAGTGCAGTTTCTAGAGGGGCGTGAGACCCCTCTTTTAAAAGAGGATTATTCATTAATATGGCAGGTACAGAGCTGCAAAAAATATCTACTGCTTGCCTGTAAACAACCACCTGTGTGTATAAAACTACCTATTAAATTAAATTGATAGCCACATTAGAGGTGTGTGAACTATCGTAGTCCTGCAGCTGCCATATGACTTTTTACTTTGTGTTAAACTTGCAGGATGTTTTTTAAGGAAATCTCCTCCCTGTTCACAAGCCATATGGATTGTTCAGTCTTTTCTGAGGGTTTCTCCTCTTTACAGTTTCCTTGTGCATGATCACAAGGCGAGGTTGCCATTAAATTTCTTGGAAATCCGTGTGCTCTTCAGAGTTTTTCTGGCATAGTTTATTCCCTGGATTGTTCCTGTAATTCCAACAACATTATGGTGGTAGCCTATATCTATCTTTAACATATTACTAGCAGATTTCTAATTATAACAGACTTTTCTCAAATAATAAATTGGGCAGTGGCTCATCTCTGTCCCTTCTCAGCAATTCACATTTCTGGGGTCAATTCTTGAGAAGTGGCTTCTCTGAGTTGTTAGTCTCTTCAATAGAGGGCTGATTCCCTCAGTCAAGAGTTTTTTGCTCAGTTGGTGTGTCATTGTGGTCTCCCAAAGATCGACTTTATGGCATCCTACCTTTTTCTCATTCTCCCCAATTATGGGTCAAGGTTGGGAGATTCTAATGGTGAGTGTTAGCAATGTCCTACGCCTTTCATTTCGTTCTCAGTTTCATTCAGTTGTACTTCTGTGAGTAATTGCTCAGATCAACAGACTGTGGTATGACAAGCTAGTTTGTAGGTTCAGCTCTCCTCTATGGCATCTCTTTCCACACCTAGGTCTGTTGTGTCTAGGTTTTTTCTTTTGCAAGACTCTCCTTTGGGTCATTTTGTCCGCTTGAGGTTTGAACGCTTAGTTCTTTTACAAAAAGTTTCTCTGGAGTGGAAACCTGATTCAGGCTTGCCAGCCTGTTGTGGTGAGAGTTTACCACAATATGTGGAGGGTGTATCCTTCCTGGTTTTCAGTTTCCCCCGTAATTGTGTATGATGGTTTAGTCAAAAGTTGGTTGCTCTACACCAGTGATTTTTAACCTTTTTTTTGCCGTGGCACACTTTTTTACATTAAAAAATCCTGTGGCACACCACCATCCCAAAATTTTAAAAAAATCACACATTGTAGCCTAATACAGCATATATATATACACATACACACAAACACACACATACTGTATGTATTGTGCTGTTATGCCATGCCTCCTACAAACTACCCCTGCACTGGGAGTAAAAAACAAGTAAAGTTTAAAAAATATGTCACATTGTTGTCAGTCTGCCGTGGCACACCTGAGGATCTCTCACGGCACACTAGTGTGCCACGGCACACTGGTTGAAAAACACTGCTCTACACACTAATGGACCATATTCTGCACTATATAATATAATATATGTATATATATATATATATATATATATATACACATACATACACACACACACACACACACACACACACCCCTCTTGTGTGATTCTTGCAGTCAGACCAACACTCAGGTGTCAAATCCTACAAAAAAAGTGTGGGAACTCATCAAGACGTCAGCCCCCTCGCAATTAATATTGTTTTATTCACACACATGCACACACACTGTATTTATATGCATATAATCTATACACGGTTAATGAAAGCATATAATCTATACACGGTTAATGAAAGCAAATTAAAACCAATGAAGGGCTGAATGGTTGCCTTTGGGCCTGAGGATGGACACCCATGGTTACATTTTTATTTGGCAGGGGTGACATTTTTATTTGTAATTTAGTATTCAACTGATACTGAATACTGAGATGCCAGACACACACTTTTTAGAACACATGAAGGGGCATTTGTATATAGATGATGTTGAATTAGTAACATTTTAGAAGATTTTATTCCCTGGCTCTTAGGATGTGTAAGGCTCTGTAATGTAAATAACTGATATTGTGATATTGATAAGGTTTGTGTGTGCACTATGCAGTAAAAAACAATGATAATGCAATTTTAAGTAAGTTTATGGTCACAAGGTGTTTGAGTGTCATTTTCCGTTACCATAAGCACATATACCAAGTAAATGTGAAGCAAGTGACACTGGCAGAAGAAGCAGGAGGCAGGAGGGCACAGAAACATTGAAAGCAAAACAGGTGGTCTTGCACATTGGAATGAAACTGTTAAGGTTGAATCTGCAGCAAATATCTTGCACATTTCAGCATTCTGCAGAGAACCTGGCCTGAGTGCTGACCATAAATCTATAGACATACAGACACCAACATAGATTTACAGACTGCACATACTATTGGTGTATAAAATAAAGTAATAAGGCTTATCCTACTTCAAGATGTTTCACAAACACCTTTAATTACAAGGACTATTTTCTGTTTGAAAAAAAGAGGAGAAGCGTGGTGCTCAAAGTATAAAATTTCCAGTTTTATTTATGAATTAGTTTAAAATGCAGTATATAGCTGTACATGCCACATAGGTAGAAAGGTGCATTAAGAAATCGATCTTACGCGTTTCGGCATGTTGCCTTAGTCATAGATCCTGTTCTCTGTCCAGGGGGAACTCGGTTCCTCCTGCAAAAATAGTGCAGGAACTCCGTTCCCAAACGTTCCCAATGGACTTGACCCTGCATACACTTAATATTAAAGTGAACGTCAAGTTTGATGAATCGGTGCCCGGTTTTTAAAAACCCTATTAAAAACAGGAGTACTTTCATTCATCAAACTTTACATTTCACTTGTTTTGTTACCTTTTAATCTTGAAAGTCGCTCCAGCGCTTCCCCTGCTTCTCGAAAGCCTCTTCATATGTAAAAAATGACGAATCCGACTTCCTCCAATTAAAGCGTTGCCTCAGGCAATGATTCCCCTGGGGGGAGCCGTGATTGGAGGATGCCTTATTCGTCATTGCTGACGTATGAAGTGATGAGTGGCAGGAGGGGAAATCGCTGGAGTGGCTTACAAGATTAAAAGGTAAGTATTTTAACGAGTGAAATGTAAAGTTTGATGAATGAAAGTACCCCTGTTTTTAATAGGATTTTCAAATACCGGGCACTGATTCATCAAACTTGACAATCACTTTAACATTTTTTTTTAATATGCTCATTATCCAATATAAATATGCACAAAAAGACCAGTAACTGTTTAATATTTGTTGAACTTGTAACATTAATTCAGAATAAAAATTTAACTATTTGACGTATCTGAGGCTGGTTCTCGGTTTTATTGTTATTGAGTCACTACAAGACATTTGACTTAGATGCTAAACATATTTTTGACCCATTAATCACCTCTTGTATAAAGATCATGTTTACCTAAATGTATCAAGTTAAAGGAACATTAATATCATATGTATTTCTGTATTAGAAGTTATTCACAGCATTAGAAATCGTTATGTAAAACAAATTGTTTTTAAGGACACACCCTTTGAAAAACCTGAAGTTGTTCATCTTTTTTTGCTGTGGCCAATTAAAGACAGATATGAACAAGTTACTGCACATATCAAACAATCACTTTGCATCATGTAATAGTGTCAGTGTCCTGCATTCCACAGAATCTCCAGGGGAGTTAAATGAAAGTAAATTGCGGTACTGTTTATAGGAAATTACATTTGGAGCATGATGTTTGTTTTAAAGAATATATTAGTAAAGTCAATTTTCTTTTGTGATTTCACAGATAGAATCCAGTATTCGATGCTTCCAAAAACCAGCTGAAAGTTTAGAGAAATCCCTAGAAATTAACAGGCAAAGAGGGAAGAAGAAGCTACAAAAAAGGCCCAACTACAAAAATGTGGGCGAGGAAGAAGATGAGGAGAAAGCAGCAGAAGATGCCCAAGAAGATCTGGATAAGGCTAAAGGTACAGAGAGTAGTTCAAAAGGCGTCAAGACAGTTGGGGAAACAGAAGGTGAGTGTAGGAAAGCACTATACACGCCAGCTCTCACTGTGTTGTGGTGCTCGCTCTAGTCCTGTGTTGGTGGCATTTTGTATTGTTTGGTGGTAGACTATGTCTTCAACTGTTGTAGGTAAATTTCACTTTTTTTAATTCCCTTCTAAATTTAGTATCTCTCTATATCAAATCTGCTCTTTTTAAAATAGCACTGATGTCTTTAAGGTCTTTAAAGTTTACCCATTGGCGACAACAGCAAGACTAAATAGAGGTGCACTAGTAGAGGTTTGCGCCATATGTAGAGTGATCGGTAAATGACCATGATGATTTCAAATAGAACTCTAGAGTTGTAAAAACAGGATTCATCTATAGTCGAGCAACCCAAAATGTAACCTGTGACTGTATGGGATATACTGGGAGATGTACACTGGAGTATTTAGATAATG